>NW_028274825.1:2442793-2748142 GCF_037043125.1 Eumetopias jubatus
TCAAGAAATAGGCAGAAGACATGAACAGACATTTTTCCAAAGAAGACATCCAAATGGCCCACAGGCACATGAAAAAGTGCTCAACACGGCTTGGCATCAGAGAAATCCAAATGAAAACCTCAATGAGATACCACCTCACACCCGTCAGAATGGCTCAAATGAACAAGTCAGGGAAAGACAGAGTTTGGCGGGGATGTGGAGATAGGGGAACCCGCCGACACTGGTGGTGGGAATGCAAGCTGCTGCAACCCCTCTGGAAAACAGTATGGTGGTTCCTCACACAGTTGAAATTAGAGCTACCATTCGATCCAACATTTGCACTCCTGGGTATTTACCCCAAAGATACAAATGTAGGGACCTGAAGCGGTACGTGCACCTCATTGTTTATAGCAGCAATGTCCACAATAGCCAAACTGTGGAAACAGCCAAGATGTCCATCGACAGATGAATGGATAAAGAAGAGGTGGTATATATATACACAATGGACTATTACTCAGCCATCAAAAGGAATGAGATGCTGCCATGGACAACGACGTGGATGGAACTGGAGGGTCCGACGATTAGTGAAATAAGTCAATCAGAGAAAGACATGTATCATATGACCCCACTGATATGAGGGATTCTTAATCTCAGGAACAGAGTGAGGCTTGCTGGAGTGGTCGGGGGTGGGAGGGATGGGGTGGCTGGGTGATAGACATTGGGGAGGGTATGAGCTACGGTGAGCGCTGTGAATTGTGTAAGACTGTTGAATCACAGATCTGTACTTCTGAAACAACGCAACATATTTTAAGAATAAAGGAAAAGAAGGAGACAGCAGGAGTGGAAGAATGAAGGGGAGTTAGTGAGAGGATGAGACGGACCAGGAGAGATGATGGGTTCTGAAAAAAAATCTGAGGTTTCTAGAGGGGAGGTGGGTCGGGGGATTGGTTAGCGTGGTGGTGGGTATTAAAGAGGGCACATTCTCCATGGATCACTGTGTGTTAGGAACAAACAATGAATCATGGGACACTACACCAAAACAAATGATGTACTCCATGGTGATTAACAAAGCAATAAAAAACAAAGACTGTAATAAGAGATGAAGAAGGACACTATATCCTACTTAGTGGGTCTATCCAACAAGAAGATCTCACAATTGTAAATATCTATGCCCCGAACATGGGAGCATCCAATTATATAAGGCAATTAAGAAGAAAAGCAAAGAAACACATTGACCACCATACAATCATAGTGGGGGACTTTAACACCCCCCTGACTGAAATGGCCAGATCATCTAAGCAAAAGATCAACAAGGAAATAAAGACTTTAAATGACACACTGGACCAAATGGACTTCACAGACATATTCAGAACGTTCCATCCCAATGCAACGGAATACACATTCTTCTCTAGTGCCCATGGAACATTCTCCAGAATGGATCACATCCTAGGTCACAAATCAGGTCTCAACCGGTACCCAAAGATTGGGATCATTCCCTTCACATTTTCAGACCACAATGCTTTGAAACTAGAACTCAATCACAAGAGGAGAGTCGGAAAGAACTCAAATACATGGAGGCTAAAGAGCATCCTACGAAAGAATGAATGGGTCAACCAGGAAATTAAAGAAGAATTTAAAAAGTTCATGGAAACCAATGAAAATGAAAACTCAACTGTCCAAAATCTTTGGGATACAGCCAAGGCAGTCCTGCGAGGAAAGTATATAGCAATACAAGCCTTTCTCAAGAAACAAGAAAGGTCTCAAATACACACCCAACCCTACACCTAAAGGAGCTGGAGAAAGAACGGCAAATAAAGCCTAAACCCAGCAGGAGAAGAGAAATCATGCAGTTCAGAGCAGAAATCAATGAAATAGAACCCAGAAGAACAGTAGAAGTGATCAACGGAACTAGGAGCTGGTACTTTGAAAGAATTCACAAGATTGATACACCCCTGTCCAGGCTGATCAAAAAGAAAAGAGAAATGACCCAAATCAACAAAATCATGAATGAAAGAGGAGAGATCACAAACAACACCAAAGAAATACAAACAATTATAAGAACGTAATCTGAGCAACCCTAGGGCAGCAAATTCCATAACCTGGAAGAAATGGGTGCATTCCTAGAGATGTGTCAACTAACAAAACTGACCCAGGAAGAAATAGAAAACATGAACAGTCCTATAACCACGAAGGCAATTGAAGTAGTCATCAAAAACCTCCCAAGAAACCAAAGCCCAGGGCCAGATGGTTTCCCAGGGGAATTCTATCAGACATTTAAAGAAGAATTAATACCTATTCTCCTGAAACTGTTCCAAACAATAGAAATGGAAGGAAAACTTCCAAACTCATTTATGAGGCCACCATTACCTTGATTCCAAAACCAGACAAAGATCCCATCAAAAAGGAGAATTAGAGACCAATATCCTTGATGAACATCGATGCAAAAATTCTCACCAAAATACTAGCCAAGAGGACCCAACAGTACATGAAAAGGAGTATTCACCATGACCAAGTGGGATTTATCCCTGGGCTGCAAGGCTGGTTCAACATCCGCAAATCAGTCAACGTGATCAAATACATTAACAAAAGAAAGAACGAGAATCATATGATCCTCCCAAGAGATGCAGAAAAAGCATTGGACAAAGTACAGCACCCTTTCTGGATCAAAACTCTTCAGAGTATAGGGACAGCGGGTACATACCTCAATATCATAAAAGCCATCTACGAAAACCCTACAGCGAATATCATTCTCAATGGGGAAAAGTTGAGATCTTTTCCCCTAAGGTCAGCAACGCGGCAGGGATAGCCACTCTCACCACTGCTATTCAACATAGTATTAGAAGTCCTAGCCACAGCAATCAGACAACAAAAAGTAATCCAAGGCATCCAAATCGGCCGAGAGGAAGTCAAACTCTCACTCTTTGCAGATGATATGATACTTTATGTGGAAAACCCAAAAGACTCCACCCCAAAACTGCTAGAACTCACACAGCAATTCCGTCAAGTAGTAGGCTATAAAATCAATGCACAGGAATCAGTGGCATTCCTATACACCAACAACAAGACAGAAGAGAGACAAATCAAGGAGTCGATCCCATTCACAACTGCACCCAAAACCAGAAGAGACCTAGGAATATATTCATCCCAAGAGGCAAAGGATCTGTACTCAGAAAACTACAAAATACGCAGGAAAGAAATTGAAGAAGACACAAAGAAACGGAAAAACGATCCATGCTCATGGATTGGGAGAACCAACATTGTGAAGAGGTCAATGCTACCTAGAGCAATCTACACATGCAATGCAATCCCCATCAAAATACCATCCACTTTTTTCCAGGAAATGGAACAAATACTCCTAAAATTTGAATGGAACCAGAAGAGACCCCGAACAGCCAGAGGAATATTGAGAAAGAAAAGCAAAGCTGGCGGCATCACAATTCTGGACTTCCAGCTCTATGACAAAGCTGTCATCATCAAGACAGTATGGTCCTGGCACAAAAACAGACACATGGATCCATGGAACAGAATCGAGAGCCCAGAAATGGACCCTCAACACTATGGTCAACTTATCTTTGACAGAGCAGGAAGGAATGTCCAGTGGCAAAAAGAGAGTCTCTTCAACAACTGGTGTTGGGAGAATTGGACAGCCCCATGCAGAAGAATGACAGTGGACCATTTCCTGACACCACACACAAAAGTAGACTCCAAATGGTTGAAAGACCTCAATGTGAGACAGGAGTCCATCAAAATCCTAAAGGAGAACACAGGTAGCAAGCACTTCGACCTCAGCCGCAGCAACTTCTTCCTAGAAACATCACCAAAGGAACGGGAAGCCAGGGCAAAAATGAACTATTGGGATTTCATCAAGATAAAAAGCTTTGGCACAGCAAAAGAAACAGTCCACAAAACCAAAAGACAACCGACAGAATGGGAGAAATTATTTGCAAATGACCTATCAGATAAAGGGCTACTACCCAATATGTATAAAAACTTATCAAACTCAACACCCAAAGAACAAATAATCCAATCAAGAAATAGGCAGAAGACATGAACAGACATTTTTCCAAAGAAGACATCCAAATGGCCCACAGGCACATGAAAAAGTGCTCAACACGGCTTGGCATCAGAGAAATCCAAATGAAAACCTCAATGAGATACCACCTCACACCCGTCAGAATGGCTCAAATGAACAAGTCAGGGAACGACAGAGTTTGGCGGGGATGTGGAGATAGGGGAACCCGCCGACACTGGTGGTGGGAATGCAAGCTGCTGCAACCCCTCTGGAAAACAGTATGGTGGTTCCTCACACAGTTGAAATTAGAGCTACCATTCGATCCAACATTTGCACTCCTGGGTATTTACCCCAAAGATACAAATGTAGGGACCTGAAGCGGTACGTGCACCTCATTGTTTATAGCAGCAATGTCCACAATAGCCAAACTGTGGAAACAGCCAAGATGTCCATCGACAGATGAATGGATAAAGAAGAGGTGGTATATATATACACAATGGACTATTACGCAGCCATCAAAAGGAATGAGATGCTGCCATGGACAACGACGTGGATGGAACTGGAGGGTCCGACGATTAGTGAAATAAGTCAATCAGAGAAAGACATGTATCATATGACCCCACTGATATGAGGGATTCTTAATCTCAGGAACAGAGTGAGGCTTGCTGGAGTGGTCGGGGGTGGGAGGGATGGGGTGGCTGGGTGATAGACATTGGGGAGGGTATGAGCTACGGTGAGCGCTGTGAATTGTGTAAGACTGTTGAATCACAGATCTGTACTTCTGAAACAACGCAACATATTTTAAGAATAAAGGAAAAGAAGGAGACAGCAGGAGTGGAAGAATGAAGGGGAGTTAGTGAGAGGATGAGACGGACCAGGAGAGATGATGGGTTCTGAAAAAAAATCTGAGGTTTCTAGAGGGGAGGTGGGTCGGGGGATTGGTTAGCCTGGTGGTGGGTATTAAAGAGGGCACATTCTGCATGGAGCACTGTGTGTTAGGAACAAACAATGAATCATGGGACAGTACACCAAAACAAATGATGTAGTACATGGTGATTAACAAAGCAATAAAAAACAAAGACTGTAATAAGAGATGAAGAAGGACACTATATCCTACTTAAAGGGTCTATCCAACAAGAAGATCTCACAATTGTAAATATCTATGCCCCGAACATGGGAGCATCCAATTATATAAGGCAATTAAGAAGAAAAGCAAAGAAACACATTGACCACCATACAATCATAGTGGGGGACTTTAACACCCCCCTGACTGAAATGGCCAGATCATCTAAGCAAAAGATCAACAAGGAAATAAAGACTTTAAATGACACACTGGACCAAATGGACTTCACAGACATATTCAGAACGTTCCATCCCAATGCAACGGAATACACATTCTTCTCTAGTGCCCATGGAACATTCTCCAGAATGGATCACATCCTAGGTCACAAATCAGGTCTCAACCGGTACCCAAAGATTGGGATCATTCCCTGCACATTTTCAGACCACAATGCTTTGAAACTAGAACTCAATCACAAGAGGAAAGTGGGAAAGAACTCAAATACATGGAGGCTAAAGAGCATCCTACGAAAGAATGAATGGGTCAACCAGGAAATTAAAGAAGAATTTAAAAAGTTCATGGAAACCAATGAAAATGAAAACTCAACTGTCCAAAATCTTTGGGATACAGCCAAGGCAGTCCTGCGAGGAAAGTATATAGCAATACAAGCCTTTCTCAAGAAACAAGAAAGGTCTCAAATACACACCCAACCCTACACCTAAAGGAGCTGGAGAAAGAACGGCAAATAAAGCCTAAACCCAGCAGGAGAAGAGAAATCATGCAGTTCAGAGCAGAAATCATTGAAATAGAACCCAGAAGAACAGTAGAAGTGATCAACGGAACTAGGAGCTGGTACTTTGAAAGAATTCACAAGATTGATACACCCCTGTCCAGGCTGATCAAAAAGAAAAGAGAAATGACCCAAATCAACAAAATCATGAATGAAAGAGGAGAGATCACAAACAACACCAAAGAAATACAAACAATTATAAGAACGTAATCTGAGCAACCCTAGGGCAGCAAATTCCATAACCTGGAAGAAATGGGTGCATTCCTAGAGATGTGTCAACTAACAAAACTGACCCAGGAAGAAATAGAAAACATGAACAGTCCTATAACCACGAAGGCAATTGAAGTAGTCATCAAAAACCTCCCAAGAAACCAAAGCCCAGGGCCAGATGGTTTCCCAGGGGAATTCTATCAGACATTTAAAGAAGAATTAATACCTATTCTCCTGAAACTGTTCCAAACAATAGAAATGGAAGGAAAACTTCCAAACTCATTTATGAGGCCACCATTACCTTGATTCCAAAACCAGACAAAGATCCCATCAAAAAGGAGAATTAGAGACCAATATCCTTGATGAACATCGATGCAAAAATTCTCACCAAAACTCTAGCCAAGAGGACACAACAGTACATGAAAAGGAGTCTTCACCATGACCAAGTGGGATTTATCCCTGGGCTGCAAGGCTGGTTCAACATCCGCAAATCAGTCAACGTGATCAAATACATTAACAAAAGAAAGAACGAGAATCATATGATCCTCTCAATAGATGCAGAAAAAGCATTGGACAAAGTACAGCACCCTTTCTGGATCAAAACTCTTCAGAGTATAGGGACAGCGGGTACATACCTCAATATCATAAAAGCCATCTACGAAAACCCTACAGCGAATATCATTCTCAATGGGGAAAAGCTGAGATCTTTTCCCCTAAGGTCAGGAACGCGGCAGGGATAGCCATTCTCACCACTGCTATTCAACATAGTATTAGAAGTCCTAGCCACAGCAATCAGACAACAAAAAGTAATCCAAGGCATCCAAATCGGCAGAGAGGAAGTCAAACTCTCACTCTTTGCAGATGATATGATACTTTATGTGGAAAACCCAAAAGACTCCACCCCAAAACTGCTAGAACTCACACAGCAATTCCGTCAAGTAGCAGGCTATAAAATCAATGCACAGGAATCAGTGGCATTCCTATACACCAACAACAAGACAGAAGAGAGACAAATCAAGGAGTCGATCCCATTCACAACTGCACCCAAAACCAGAAGAGACCTAGGAATATATTCATCCCAAGAGGCAAAGGATCTGTACCCAGAAAACTACAAAATACGCAGGAAAGAAATTGAAGAAGACACAAAGAAACGGAAAAACTTTCCATGCTCATGGATTGGGAGAACCAACATTGTGAAGAGGTCAATGCTACCTAGAGCAATCTACACATGCAATGCAATCCCCATCAAAATACCATCCACTTTTTTCCAGGAAATGGAACAAATACTCCTAAAATTTGAATGGAACCAGAAGAGACCCCGAATAGCCAGAGGAATATTGAGAAAGAAAAGCAAAGCTGGCGGCATCACAATTCTGGACTTCCAGCTCTATGACAAAGCTGTCATCATCAAGACAGTATGGTACTGGCACAAAAACAGACACATGGATCCATGGAACAGAATCGAGAGCCCAGAAATGGACCCTCAACTCTATGGTCAACTTATCTTTGACAGAGCAGGAAGGAATGTCCAATGGCAAAAAGAGAGTCTCTTCAACAACTGGTGTTGGGAGAATTGGACAGCCCCATGCAGAAGAATGACACTGGACCATTTCCTGACACCACACACAGAAGTAGACGCCAAATGGTTGAAAGACCTCAATGTGAGACAGGAGTCCATCAAAATCCTAAAGGAGAACACAGGTAGCAAGCTCTTCGACCTCAGCCGCAGCAACTTCTTCCTAGAAACATCACCAAAGGCACGGGAAGCCAGGGCAAAAATGAACTATTGGGATTTCATCAAGATAAAAAGCTTTGGCACAGCAAAAGAAACAGTCCACAAAACCAAAAGACAACCGACAGAATGGGAGAAATTATTTGCAAATGACCTATCAGATAAAGGGCTACTACCCAATATGTATAAAAACTTATCAAACTCAACACCCAAAGAACAAATAATCCAATCAAGAAATAGGCAGAAGACATGAACAGACATTTTTCCAAAGAAGACATCCAAATGGCCCACAGGCACATGAAAAAGTGCTCAACACGGCTTGGCATCAGAGAAATCCAAATGAAAACCTCAATGAGATACCACCTCACACCCGTCAGAATGGCTCAAATGAACAAGTCAGGGAAAGACAGAGTTTGGCGGGGATGTGGAGATAGGGGAACCCGCCGACACTGGTGGTGGGAATGCAAGCTGCTGCAACCCCTCTGGAAAACAGTATGGTGGTTCCTCACACAGTTGAAATTAGAGCTACCATTCGATCCAACATTTGCACTCCTGGGTATTTACCCCAAAGATACAAATGTAGGGACCTGAAGCGGTACGTGCACCTCATTGTTTATAGCAGCAATGTCCACAATAGCCAAACTGTGGAAACAGCCAAGATGTCCATCGACAGATGAATGGATAAAGAAGAGGTGGTATATATATACACAATGGACTATTACTCAGCCATCAAAAGGAATGAGATGCTGCCATGGACAACGACGTGGATGGAACTGGAGGGTCCGACGATTAGTGAAATAAGTCAATCAGAGAAAGACATGTATCATATGACCCCACTGATATGAGGGATTCTTAATCTCAGGAACAGAGTGAGGCTTGCTGGAGTGGTCGGGGGTGGGAGGGATGGGGTGGCTGGGTGATAGACATTGGGGAGGGTATGAGCTACGGTGAGCGCTGTGAATTGTGTAAGACTGTTGAATCACAGATCTGTACTTCTGAAACAACGCAACATATTTTAAGAATAAAGGAAAAGAAGGAGACAGCAGGAGTGGAAGAATGAAGGGGAGTTAGTGAGAGGATGAGACGGACCAGGAGAGATGATGGGTTCTGAAAAAAAATCTGAGGTTTCTAGAGGGGAGGTGGGTCGGGGGATTGGTTAGCGTGGTGGTGGGTATTAAAGAGGGCACATTCTCCATGGATCACTGTGTGTTAGGAACAAACAATGAATCATGGGACACTACACCCAAACAAATGATGTACTCCATGGTGATTAACAAAGCAATAAAAAACAAAGACTGTAATAAGAGATGAAGAAGGACACTATATCCTACTTAGTGGGTCTATCCAACAAGAAGATCTCACAATTGTAAATATCTATGCCCCGAACATGGGAGCATCCAATTATATAAGGCAATTAAGAAGAAAAGCAAAGAAACACATTGACCACCATACAATCATAGTGGGGGACTTTAACACCCCCCTGACTGAAATGGCCAGATCATCTAAGCAAAAGATCAACAAGGAAATAAAGACTTTAAATGACACACTGGACCAAATGGACTTCACAGACATATTCAGAACGTTCCATCCCAATGCAACGGAATACACATTCTTCTCTAGTGCCCATGGAACATTCTCCAGAATGGATCACATCCTAGGTCACAAATCAGGTCTCAACCGGTACCCAAAGATTGGGATCATTCCCTTCACATTTTCAGACCACAATGCTTTGAAACTAGAACTCAATCACAAGAGGAGAGTCGGAAAGAACTCAAATACATGGAGGCTAAAGAGCATCCTACGAAAGAATGAATGGGTCAACCAGGAAATTAAAGAAGAATTTAAAAAGTTCATGGAAACCAATGAAAATGAAAACTCAACTGTCCAAAATCTTTGGGATACAGCCAAGGCAGTCCTGCGAGGAAAGTATATAGCAATACAAGCCTTTCTCAAGAAACAAGAAAGGTCTCAAATACACACCCAACCCTACACCTAAAGGAGCTGGAGAAAGAACGGCAAATAAAGCCTAAACCCAGCAGGAGAAGAGAAATCATGCAGTTCAGAGCAGAAATCAATGAAATAGAACCCAGAAGAACAGTAGAAGTGATCAACGGAAGTAGGAGCTGGTACTTTGAAAGAATTCACAAGATTGATACACCCCTGTCCAGGCTGATCAAAAAGAAAAGAGAAATGACCCAAATCAACAAAATCATGAATGAAAGAGGAGAGATCACAAACAACACCAAAGAAATACAAACAATTATAAGAACGTAATCTGAGCAACCCTAGGGCAGCAAATTCCATAACCTGGAAGAAATGGGTGCATTCCTAGAGATGTGTCAACTAACAAAACTGACCCAGGAAGAAATAGAAAACATGAACAGTCCTATAACCACGAAGGCAATTGAAGTAGTCATCAAAAACCTCCCAAGAAACCAAAGCCCAGGGCCAGATGGTTTCCCAGGGGAATTCTATCAGACATTTAAAGAAGAATTAATACCTATTCTCCTGAAACTGTTCCAAACAATAGAAATGGAAGGAAAACTTCCAAACTCATTTATGAGGCCACCATTACCTTGATTCCAAAACCAGACAAAGATCCCATCAAAAAGGAGAATTAGAGACCAATATCCTTGATGAACATCGATGCAAAAATTCTCACCAAAATACTAGCCAAGAGGACCCAACAGTACATGAAAAGGAGTATTCACCATGACCAAGTGGGATTTATCCCTGGGCTGCAAGGCTGGTTCAACATCCGCAAATCAGTCAACGTGATCAAATACATTAACAAAAGAAAGAACGAGAATCATATGATCCTCCCAAGAGATGCAGAAAAAGCATTGGACAAAGTACAGCACCCTTTCTGGATCAAAACTCTTCAGAGTATAGGGACAGCGGGTACATACCTCAATATCATAAAAGCCATCTACGAAAACCCTACAGCGAATATCATTCTCAATGGGGAAAAGTTGAGATCTTTTCCCCTAAGGTCAGCAACGCGGCAGGGATAGCCACTCTCACCACTGCTATTCAACATAGTATTAGAAGTCCTAGCCACAGCAATCAGACAACAAAAAGTAATCCAAGGCATCCAAATCGGCAGAGAGGAAGTCAAACTCTCACTCTTTGCAGATGATATGATACTTTATGTGGAAAACCCAAAAGACTCCACCCCAAAACTGCTAGAACTCACACAGCAATTCCGTCAAGTAGTAGGCTATAAAATCAATGCACAGGAATCAGTGGCATTCCTATACACCAACAACAAGACAGAAGAGAGACAAATCAAGGAGTCGATCCCATTCACAACTGCACCCAAAACCAGAAGAGACCTAGGAATATATTCATCCCAAGAGGCAAAGGATCTGTACTCAGAAAACTACAAAATACGCAGGAAAGAAATTGAAGAAGACACAAAGAAACGGAAAAACGATCCATGCTCATGGATTGGGAGAACCAACATTGTGAAGAGGTCAATGCTACCTAGAGCAATCTACACATGCAATGCAATCCCCATCAAAATACCATCCACTTTTTTCCAGGAAATGGAACAAATACTCCTAAAATTTGAATGGAACCAGAAGAGACCCCGAACAGCCAGAGGAATATTGAGAAAGAAAAGCAAAGCTGGCGGCATCACAATTCTGGACTTCCAGCTCTATGACAAAGCTGTCATCATCAAGACAGTATGGTCCTGGCACAAAAACAGACACATGGATCCATGGAACAGAATCGAGAGCCCAGAAATGGACCCTCAACTCTATGGTCAACTTATCTTTGACAGAGCAGGAAGGAATGTCCAGTGGCAAAAAGAGAGTCTCTTCAACAACTGGTGTTGGGAGAATTGGACAGCCCCATGCAGAAGAATGACAGTGGACCATTTCCTGACACCACACACAAAAGTAGACTCCAAATGGTTGAAAGACCTCAATGTGAGACAGGAGTCCATCAAAATCCTAAAGGAGAACACAGGTAGCAAGCACTTCGACCTCAGCCGCAGCAACTTCTTCCTAGAAACATCACCAAAGGCACGGGAAGCCAGGGCAAAAATGAACTATTGGGATTTCATCAAGATAAAAAGCTTTGGCACAGCAAAAGAAACAGTCCACAAAACCAAAAGACAACCGACAGAATGGGAGAAATTATTTGCAAATGACCTATCAGATAAAGGGCTACTACCCAATATGTATAAAAACTTATCAAACTCAACACCCAAAGAACAAATAATCCAATCAAGAAATAGGCAGAAGACATGAACAGACATTTTTCCAAAGAAGACATCCAAATGGCCCACAGGCACATGAAAAAGTGCTCAACACGGCTTGGCATCAGAGAAATCCAAATGAAAACCTCAATGAGATACCACCTCACACCCGTCAGAATGGCTCAAATGAACAAGTCAGGGAACGACAGAGTTTGGCGGGGATGTGGAGATAGGGGAACCCGCCGACACTGGTGGTGGGAATGCAAGCTGCTGCAACCCCTCTGGAAAACAGTATGGTGGTTCCTCACACAGTTGAAATTAGAGCTACCATTCGATCCAACATTTGCACTCCTGGGTATTTACCCCAAAGATACAAATGTAGGGACCTGAAGCGGTACGTGCACCTCATTGTTTATAGCAGCAATGTCCACAATAGCCAAACTGTGGAAACAGCCAAGATGTCCATCGACAGATGAATGGATAAAGAAGAGGTGGTATATATATACACAATGGACTATTACGCAGCCATCAAAAGGAATGAGATGCTGCCATGGACAACGACGTGGATGGAACTGGAGGGTCCGACGATTAGTGAAATAAGTCAATCAGAGAAAGACATGTATCATATGACCCCACTGATATGAGGGATTCTTAATCTCAGGAACAGAGTGAGGCTTGCTGGAGTGGTCGGGGGTGGGAGGGATGGGGTGGCTGGGTGATAGACATTGGGGAGGGTATGAGCTACGGTGAGCGCTGTGAATTGTGTAAGACTGTTGAATCACAGATCTGTACTTCTGAAACAACGCAACATATTTTAAGAATAAAGGAAAAGAAGGAGACAGCAGGAGTGGAAGAATGAATGGGAGTTAGTGAGAGGATGAGACGGACCAGGAGAGATGATGGGTTCTGAAAAAAAATCTGAGGTTTCTAGAGGGGAGGTGGGTCGGGGGATTGGTTAGCGTGGTGGTGGGTATTAAAGAGGGCACATTCTCCATGGATCACTGTGTGTTAGGAACAAACAATGAATCATGGGACACTACACCAAAACAAATGATGTACTCCATGGTGATTAACAAAGCAATAAAAAACAAAGACTGTAATAAGAGATGAAGAAGGACACTATATCCTACTTAGTGGGTCTATCCAACAAGAAGATCTCACAATTGTAAATATCTATGCCCCGAACATGGGAGCATCCAATTATATAAGGTAATTAAGAAGAAAAGCAAAGAAACACATTGACCACCATACAATCATAGTGGGGGACTTTAACACCCCCCTGACTGAAATGGCCAGATCATCTAAGCAAAAGATCAACAAGGAAATAAAGACTTTAAATGACACACTGGACCAAATGGACTTCACAGACATATTCAGAACGTTCCATCCCAATGCAACGGAATACACATTCTTCTCTAGTGCCCATGGAACATTCTCCAGAATGGATCACATCCTAGGTCACAAATCAGGTCTCAACCGGTACCCAAAGATTGGGATCATTCCCTGCACATTTTCAGACCACAATGCTTTGAAACTAGAACTCAATCACAAGAGGAAAGTGGGAAAGAACTCAAATACATGGAGGCTAAAGAGCATCCTACGAAAGAATGAATGGGTCAACCAGG
The DNA here is from genome assembly GCF_037043125.1 of Eumetopias jubatus. NCBI lineage: Eukaryota > Metazoa > Chordata > Mammalia > Carnivora > Otariidae > Eumetopias > Eumetopias jubatus. The sequence continues at coordinate 2,456,409 of NW_028274825.1, forward strand.
AAATTAAAGAAGAATTTAAAAAGTTCATGGAAACCAATGAAAATGAAAACTCAACTGTCCAAAATCTTTGGGATACAGCCAAGGCAGTCCTGCGAGGAAAGTATATAGCAATACAAGCCTTTCTCAAGAAACAAGAAAGGTCTCAAATACACACCCAACCCTACACCTAAAGGAGCTGGAGAAAGAACGGCAAATAAAGCCTAAACCCAGCAGGAGAAGAGAAATCATGCAGTTCAGAGCAGAAATCATTGAAATAGAACCCAGAAGAACAGTAGAAGTGATCAACGGAACTAGGAGCTGGTACTTTGAAAGAATTCACAAGATTGATACACCCCTGTCCAGGCTGATCAAAAAGAAAAGAGAAATGACCCAAATCAACAAAATCATGAATGAAAGAGGAGAGATCACAAACAACACCAAAGAAATACAAACAATTATAAGAACGTAATCTGAGCAACCCTAGGGCAGCAAATTCCATAACCTGGAAGAAATGGGTGCATTCCTAGAGATGTGTCAACTAACAAAACTGACCCAGGAAGAAATAGAAAACATGAACAGTCCTATAACCACGAAGGCAATTGAAGTAGTCATCAAAAACCTCCCAAGAAACCAAAGCCCAGGGCCAGATGGTTTCCCAGGGGAATTCTATCAGACATTTAAAGAAGAATTAATACCTATTCTCCTGAAACTGTTCCAAACAATAGAAATGGAAGGAAAACTTCCAAACTCATTTATGAGGCCACCATTACCTTGATTCCAAAACCAGACAAAGATCCCATCAAAAAGGAGAATTAGAGACCAATATCCTTGATGAACATCGATGCAAAAATTCTCACCAAAACTCTAGCCAAGAGGACACAACAGTACATGAAAAGGAGTCTTCACCATGACCAAGTGGGATTTATCCCTGGGCTGCAAGGCTGGTTCAACATCCGCAAATCAGTCAACGTGATCAAATACATTAACAAAAGAAAGAACGAGAATCATATGATCCTCTCAATAGATGCAGAAAAAGCATTGGACAAAGTACAGCACCCTTTCTGGATCAAAACTCTTCAGAGTATAGGGACAGCGGGTACATACCTCAATATCATAAAAGCCATCTACGAAAACCCTACAGCGAATATCATTCTCAATGGGGAAAAGCTGAGATCTTTTCCCCTAAGGTCAGGAACGCGGCAGGGATAGCCATTCTCACCACTGCTATTCAACATAGTATTAGAAGTCCTAGCCACAGCAATCAGACAACAAAAAGTAATCCAAGGCATCCAAATCGGCAGAGAGGAAGTCAAACTCTCACTCTTTGCAGATGATATGATACTTTATGTGGAAAACCCAAAAGACTCCACCCCAAAACTGCTAGAACTCACACAGCAATTCCGTCAAGTAGCAGGCTATAAAATCAATGCACAGGAATCAGTGGCATTCCTATACACCAACAACAAGACAGAAGAGAGACAAATCAAGGAGTCGATCCCATTCACAACTGCACCCAAAACCAGAAGAGACCTAGGAATATATTCATCCCAAGAGGCAAAGGATCTGTACCCAGAAAACTACAAAATACGCAGGAAAGAAATTGAAGAAGACACAAAGAAACGGAAAAACTTTCCATGCTCATGGATTGGGAGAACCAACATTGTGAAGAGGTCAATGCTACCTAGAGCAATCTACACATGCAATGCAATCCCCATCAAAATACCATCCACTTTTTTCCAGGAAATGGAACAAATACTCCTAAAATTTGAATGGAACCAGAAGAGACCCCGAATAGCCAGAGGAATATTGAGAAAGAAAAGCAAAGCTGGCGGCATCACAATTCTGGACTTCCAGCTCTATGACAAAGCTGTCATCATCAAGACAGTATGGTACTGGCACAAAAACAGACACATGGATCCATGGAACAGAATCGAGAGCCCAGAAATGGACCCTCAACTCTATGGTCAACTTATCTTTGACAGAGCAGGAAGGAATGTCCAATGGCAAAAAGAGAGTCTCTTCAACAACTGGTGTTGGGAGAATTGGACAGCCCCATGCAGAAGAATGACACTGGACCATTTCCTGACACCACACACAGAAGTAGACGCCAAATGGTTGAAAGACCTCAATGTGAGACAGGAGTCCATCAAAATCCTAAAGGAGAACACAGGTAGCAAGCTCTTCGACCTCAGCCGCAGCAACTTCTTCCTAGAAACATCACCAAAGGCACGGGAAGCCAGGGCAAAAATGAACTATTGGGATTTCATCAAGATAAAAAGCTTTGGCACAGCAAAAGAAACAGTCCACAAAACCAAAAGACAACCGACAGAATGGGAGAAATTATTTGCAAATGACCTATCAGATAAAGGGCTACTATCCAATATGTATAAAAACTTATCAAACTCAACACCCAAAGAACAAATAATCCAATCAAGAAATAGGCAGAAGACATGAACAGACATTTTTCCAAAGAAGACATCCAAATGGCCACAGGCACATGAAAAAGTGCTCAACACGGCTCGGCATCAGGGAAATCCAAATCAAAACCTCAATGAGATACCACCTCACACCCGTCAGAATGGCTCAAATGAACAAGTCAGGGAACGACAGAGGTTGGCGGGGATGTGGAGAAAGGGGAACCCTCCTACACTGGTGGTGGGAATGCAAGCTGGTGCAACCCCTCTGGAAAAGTGTATGGAGGTTCCTCAAACAGTTATAATTAGAGCTACCATTCGATCCAGCAATTGCACTCCTGGGTATTTACCCCAAAGATACAAATGTAGGGACCCGAAGCGGTACGTGCACCCCATTGTTTATAGCAGCAATATCCACAATAGCCAAACGGTGGAAAGAGCCAAGATGTCCATCGACAGATGAATGGATAAAGAAGAGGTGGTATATATATACACAATGGACTATTACGCAGCCATCAAAAGGAATGAGGTGTTGCCATGGACAACGACGTGGATGGAACTGGAGGGTCCGACGATTAGTGAAATAAGTCAATCAGAGAAAGACATGTATCATATGACCTCACTGATATGAGGGATTCTTAATCTCAGGAACAGAGTGAGGCTTGCTGGAGTGGTCGGGGGGGGGATGGGGTGGCTGGGTGATAGACTTTGGGGAGGGTATGAGCTACGGTGAGCGCTGTGAATTGTGTAAGACTGTTGAATCACAGATCTGTACTTCTGAAACAAATAACGCAACATATTTTAAGAATAAAGGAAAACAAGGAGACAGCAGGAGAGGAAGAATGAAGGGGAGTTAGTGAGAGGGGGAGACGGACCAGGAGAGATGATGGATTCTGAAAAATAATCCGAGGTTTCTAGAGGGGAGGTGGGTCGGTGGATTGGTTTGACTGGTGATGGTTATTAAAGAGGGCACATTCTGCATGGAGCACTGTGTGTTAGGAACAAACAATGAATCATGGGACAGTACACCAAAACAAATGATGTAGTACATGGTGATTAACAAAGCAATAAAAAACAAAGACTGTAATAAGAGATGAAGAAGGACACTATATCCTACTTAAAGGGTCTATCCAACAAGAAGATCTCACAATTGTAAATATCTATGCCCCGAACATGGGAGCATCCAATTATATAAGGCAATTAAGAAGAAAAGCAAAGAAACACATTGACCACCATACAATCATAGTGGGGGACTTTAACACCCCCCTGACTGAAATGGCCAGATCATCTAAGCAAAAGATCAACAAGGAAATAAAGACTTTAAATGACACACTGGACCAAATGGACTTCACAGACATATTCAGAACGTTCCATCCCAATGCAACGGAATACACATTCTTCTCTAGTGCCCATGGAACATTCTCCAGAATGGATCACATCCTAGGTCACAAATCAGGTCTCAACCGGTACCCAAAGATTGGGATCATTCCCTGCACATTTTCAGACCACAATGCTTTGAAACTAGAACTCAATCACAAGAGGAAAGTGGGAAAGAACTCAAATACATGGAGGCTAAAGAGCATCCTACGAAAGAATGAATGGGTCAACCAGGAAATTAAAGAAGAATTTAAAAAGTTCATGGAAACCAATGAAAATGAAAACTCAACTGTCCAAAATCTTTGGGATACAGCCAAGGCAGTCCTGCGAGGAAAGTATATAGCAATACAAGCCTTTCTCAAGAAACAAGAAAGGTCTCAAATACACACCCAACCCTACACCTAAAGGAGCTGGAGAAAGAACGGCAAATAAAGCCTAAACCCAGCAGGAGAAGAGAAATCATGCAGTTCAGAGCAGAAATCATTGAAATAGAACCCAGAAGAACAGTAGAAGTGATCAACGGAACTAGGAGCTGGTACTTTGAAAGAATTCACAAGATTGATACACCCCTGTCCAGGCTGATCAAAAAGAAAAGAGAAATGACCCAAATCAACAAAATCATGAATGAAAGAGGAGAGATCACAAACAACACCAAAGAAATACAAACAATTATAAGAACGTAATCTGAGCAACCCTAGGGCAGCAAATTCCATAACCTGGAAGAAATGGGTGCATTCCTAGAGATGTGTCAACTAACAAAACTGACCCAGGAAGAAATAGAAAACATGAACAGTCCTATAACCACGAAGGCAATTGAAGTAGTCATCAAAAACCTCCCAAGAAACCAAAGCCCAGGGCCAGATGGTTTCCCAGGGGAATTCTATCAGACATTTAAAGAAGAATTAATACCTATTCTCCTGAAACTGTTCCAAACAATAGAAATGGAAGGAAAACTTCCAAACTCATTTATGAGGCCACCATTACCTTGATTCCAAAACCAGACAAAGATCCCATCAAAAAGGAGAATTAGAGACCAATATCCTTGATGAACATCGATGCAAAAATTCTCACCAAAACTCTAGCCAAGAGGACACAACAGTACATGAAAAGGAGTCTTCACCATGACCAAGTGGGATTTATCCCTGGGCTGCAAGGCTGGTTCAACATCCGCAAATCAGTCAACGTGATCAAATACATTAACAAAAGAAAGAACGAGAATCATATGATCCTCTCAATAGATGCAGAAAAAGCATTGGACAAAGTACAGCACCCTTTCTGGATCAAAACTCTTCAGAGTATAGGGACAGCGGGTACATACCTCAATATCATAAAAGCCATCTACGAAAACCCTACAGCGAATATCATTCTCAATGGGGAAAAGCTGAGATCTTTTCCCCTAAGGTCAGGAACGCGGCAGGGATAGCCAATCTCACCACTGCTATTCAACATAGTATTAGAAATCCTAGCCACAGCAATCAGACAACAAAAAGTAATCCAAGGCATCCAAATCGGCAGAGAGGAAGTCAAACTCTCACTCTTTGCAGATGATATGATACTTTATGTGGAAAACCCAAAAGACTCCACCCCAAAACTGCTAGAACTCACACAGCAATTCCGTCAAGTAGCAGGCTATAAAATCAATGCACAGGAATCAGTGGCATTCCTATACACCAACAACAAGACAGAAGAGAGACAAATCAAGGAGTCGATCCCATTCACAACTGCACCCAAAACCAGAAGAGACCTAGGAATATATTCATCCCAAGAGGCAAAGGATCTGTACCCAGAAAACTACAAAATACGCAGGAAAGAAATTGAAGAAGACACAAAGAAACGGAAAAACTTTCCATGCTCATGGATTGGGAGAACCAACATTGTGAAGAGGTCAATGCTACCTAGAGCAATCTACACATGCAATGCAATCCCCATCAAAATACCATCCACTTTTTTCCAGGAAATGGAACAAATACTCCTAAAATTTGAATGGAACCAGAAGAGACCCCGAATAGCCAGAGGAATATTGAGAAAGAAAAGCAAAGCTGGCGGCATCACAATTCTGGACTTCCAGCTCTATGACAAAGCTGTCATCATCAAGACAGTATGGTACTGGCACAAAAACAGACACATGGATCCATGGAACAGAATCGAGAGCCCAGAAATGGACCCTCAACTCTATGGTCAACTTATCTTTGACAGAGCAGGAAGGAATGTCCAATGGCAAAAAGAGAGTCTCTTCAACAACTGGTGTTGGGAGAATTGGACAGCCCCATGCAGAAGAATGACACTGGACCATTTCCTGACACCACACACAGAAGTAGACGCCATATGGTTGAAAGACCTCAATGTGAGACAGGAGTCCATCAAAATCCTAAAGGAGAACACAGGTAGCAAGCTCTTCGACCTCAGCCGCAGCAACTTCTTCCTAGAAACATCACCAAAGGCACGGGAAGCCAGGGCAAAAATGAACTATTGGGATTTCATCAAGATAAAAAGCTTTGGCACAGCAAAAGAAACAGTCCACAAAACCAAAAGACAACCGACAGAATGGGAGAAATTATTTGCAAATGACCTATCAGATAAAGGGCTACTATCCAATATGTATAAAAACTTATCAAACTCAACACCCAAAGAACAAATAATCCAATCAAGAAATAGGCAGAAGACATGAACAGACATTTTTCCAAAGAAGACATCCAAATGGCCCACAGGCACATGAAAAAGTGCTCAACACGGCTCGGCATCAGGGAAATCCAAATCAAAACCTCAATGAGATACCACCTCACACCCGTCAGAATGGCTCAAATGAACAAGTCAGGGAACGACAGAGGTTGGCGGGGATGTGGAGAAAGGGGAACCCTCCTACACTGGTGGTGGGAATGCAAGCTGGTGCAACCCCTCTGGAAAAGTGTATGGAGGTTCCTCAAACAGTTATAATTAGAGCTACCATTCGATCCAGCAATTGCACTCCTGGGTATTTACCCCAAAGATACAAATGTAGGGACCCGAAGCGGTACGTGCACCCCATTGTTTATAGCAGCAATATCCATAATAGCCAAACGGTGGAAAGAGCCAAGATGTCCATCGAGAGATGAATGGATAAAGAAGAGGTGGTATATATATACACAATGGACTATTACGCAGCCATCAAAAGGAATGAGGTGTTGCCATGGACAACGACGTGGATGGAACTGGAGGGTCCGACGATTAGTGAAATAAGTCAATCAGAGAAAGACATGTATCATATGACCTCACTGATATGAGGGATTCTTAAACTCAGGAACAGAGTGAGGCTTGCTGGAGTGGTCGGGGGGGGGATGGGGTGGCTGGGTGATAGACTTTGGGGAGGGTATGAGCTACGGTGAGCGCTGTGAATTGTGTAAGACTGTTGAATCACAGATCTGTACTTCTGAAACAAATAACGCAACATATTTTAAGAATAAAGGAAAACAAGGAGACAGCAGGAGAGGAAGAATGAAGGGGAGTTAGTGAGAGGGGGAGACGGACCAGGAGAGATGATGGATTCTGAAAAATAATCCGAGGTTTCTAGAGGGGAGGTGGGTCGGTGGATTGGTTTGACTGGTGATGGTTATTAAAGAGGGCACATTCTGCATGGAGCACTGTGTGTTAGGAACAAACAATGAATCATGGGACAGTACACCAAAACAAATGATGTAGTACATGGTGATTAACAAAGCAATAAAAAACAAAGACTGTAATAAGAGATGAAGAAGGACACTATATCCTACTTAAAGTGTCTATCCAACAAGAAGATCTCACAATTGTAAATATCTATGCCCCGAACATGGGAGCATCCAATTATATAAGGCAATTAAGAAGAAAAGCAAAGAAACACATTGACCACCATACAATCATAGTGGGGGACTTTAACACCCCCCTGACTGAAATGGCCAGATCATCTAAGCAAAAGATCAACAAGGAAATAAAGACTTTAAATGACACACTGGACAAAATGGACTTCACAGACATATTCAGAACGTTCCATCCCAATGCAACGGAATACACATTCTTCTCTAGTGCCCATGGAACATTCTCCAGAATGGATCACATCCTAGGTCACAAATCAGGTCTCAACCGGTACCCAAAGATTGGGATCATTCCCTGCACATTTTCAGACCACAATGCTTTGAAACTAGAACTCAATCACAAGAGGAAAGTGGGAAAGAACTCAAATACATGGAGGCTAAAGAGCATCCTACGAAAGAATGAATGGGTCAACCAGGAAATTAAAGAAGAATTTAAAAAGTTCAGGGAAACCAATGAAAATGAAAACTCAACTGTCCAAAATCTTTGGGATACAGCCAAGGCAGTCCTGCGAGGAAAGTATATAGCAATACAAGCCTTTCTCAAGAAACAAGAAAGGTCTCAAATACACACCCAACCCTACACCTAAAGGAGCTGGAGAAAGAACGGCAAATAAAGCCTAAACCCAGCAGGAGAAGAGAAATCATGCAGTTCAGAGCAGAAATCAATGAAATAGAACCCAGAAGAACAGTAGAAGTGATCAACGGAACTAGGAGCTGGTACTTTGAAAGAATTCACAAGATTGATACACCCCTGTCCAGGCTGATCAAAAAGAAAAGAGAAATGACCCAAATCAACAAAATCACGAATGAAAGAGGAGAGATCACAAACAACACCAAAGAAATACAAACAATTATAAGAACGTAATCTGAGCAACCCTAGGGCAGCAAATTCCATAACCTGGAAGAAATGGGTGCATTCCTAGAGATGTGTCAACTAACAAAACTGACCCAGGAAGAAATAGAAAACATGAACAGTCCTATAACCACGAAGGCAATTGAAGTAGTCATCAAAAACCTCCCAAGAAACCAAAGCCCAGGGCCAGATGGTTTCCCAGGGGAATTCTATCAGACATTTAAAGAAGAATTAATACCTATTCTCCTGAAACTGTTCCAAACAATAGAAATGGAAGGAAAACTTCCAAACTCATTTATGAAGCCACCATTACCTTGATTCCAAAACCAGACAAAGATCCCATCAAAAAGGAGAATTAGAGACCAATATCCTTGATGAACATCGATGCAAAAATTCTCACCAAAACTCTAGCCAAGAGGACACAACAGTACATGAAAAGGAGTCTTCACCATGACCAAGTGGGATTTATCCCTGGGCTGCAAGGCTGGTTCAACATCCGCAAATCAGTCAACGTGATCAAATACATTAACAAAAGAAAGAACGAGAATCATATGATCCTCTCAATAGATGCAGAAAAAGCATTGGACAAAGTACAGCACCCTTTCTGGATCAAAACTCTTCAGAGTATAGGGACAGCGGGTACATACCTCAATATCATAAAAGCCATCTACGAAAACCCTACAGCGAATATCATTCTCAATGGGGAAAAGCTGAGATCTTTTCCCCTAAGGTCAGGAACGCGGCAGGGATAGCCAATCTCACCACTGCTATTCAACATAGTATTAGAAGTCCTAGCCACAGCAATCAGACAACAAAAAGTAATCCAAGGCATCCAAATCGGCAGAGAGGAAGTCAAACTCTCACTCTTTGCAGATGATATGATACTTTATGTGGAAAACCCAAAAGACTCCACCCCAAAACTGCTAGAACTCACACAGCAATTCCGTCAAGTAGCAGGCTATAAAATCAATGCACAGGAATCAGTGGCATTCCTATACACCAACAACAAGACAGAAGAGAGACAAATCAAGGAGTCGATCCCATTCACAACTGCACCCAAAACCAGAAGAGACCTAGGAATATATTCATCCCAAGAGGCAAAGGATCTGTACCCAGAAAACTACAAAATACGCAGGAAAGAAATTGAAGAAGACACAAAGAAACGGAAAAACTTTCCATGCTCATGGATTGGGAGAACCAACATTGTGAAGAGGTCAATGCTACCTAGAGCAATCTACACATGCAAAGCAATCCCCATCAAAATACCATCCACTTTTTTCCAGGAAATGGAACAAATACTCCTAAAATTTGAATGGAACCAGAAGAGACCCCGAATAGCCAGAGGAATATTGAGAAAGAAAAGCAAAGCTGGCGGCATCACAATTCTGGACTTCCAGCTCTATGACAAAGCTGTCATCATCAAGACAGTATGGTACTGGCACAAAAACAGACACATGGATCCATGGAACAGAATCGAGAGCCCAGAAATGGACCCTCAACTCTATGGTCAACTTATCTTTGACAGAGCAGGAAGGAATGTCCAATGGCAAAAAGAGAGTCTCTTCAACAACTGGTGTTGGGAGAATTGGACAGCCCCATGCAGAAGAATGACACTGGACCATTTCCTGACACCACACACAGAAGTAGACGCCAAATGGTTGAAAGACCTCAATGTGAGACAGGAGTCCATCAAAATCCTAAAGGAGAACACAGGTAGCAAGCTCTTCGACCTCAGCCGCAGCAACTTCTTCCTAGAAACATCACCAAAGGCACGGGAAGCCAGGGCAAAAATGAACTATTGGGATTTCATCAAGATAAAAAGCTTTGGCACAGCAAAAGAAACAGTCCACAAAACCAAAAGACAACCGACAGAATGGGAGAAATTATTTGCAAATGACCTATCAGATAAAGGGCTACTACCCAATATGTATAAAAACTTATCAAACTCAACACCCAAAGAACAAATAATCCAATCAAGAAATAGGCAGAAGACATGAACAGACATTTTTCCAAAGAAGACATCCAAATGGCCCACAGGCACATGAAAAAGTGCTCAACACGGCTTGGCATCAGAGAAATCCAAATGAAAACCTCAATGAGATACCACCTCACACCCGTCAGAATGGCTCAAATGAACAAGTCAGGGAACGACAGAGTTTGGCGGGGATGTGGAGATAGGGGAACCCGCCGACACTGGTGGTGGGAATGCAAGCTGCTGCAACCCCTCTGGAAAACAGTATGGAGGTTCCTCACACAGTTGAAATTAGAGCTACCATTCGATCCAACATTTGCACTCCTGGGTATTTACCCCAAAGATACAAATGTAGGGACCCGAAGCGGTACGTGCACCCCATTGTTTATAGCAGCAATGTCCACAATAGCCAAACTGTGGAAACAGCCAAGATGTCCATCGACAGATGAATGGATAAAGAAGAGGTGGTATATATATACACAATGGACTATTACGCAGCCATCAAAAGGAATGAGATGTTGCCATGGACAACGACGTGGATGGAACTGGAGGGTCCGACGATTAGTGAAATAAGTCAATCAGAGAAAGACATGTATCATATGACCCCACTGATATGAGGGATTCTTAATCTCAGGAACAGAGTGAGGCTTGCTGGAGTGGTCGGGGGTGGGAGGGATGGGGTGGCTGGGTGATAGACATTGGGGAGGGTATGAGCTACGGTGAGCGCTGTGAATTGTGTAAGACTGTTGAATCACAGATCTGTACTTCTGAAACAACGCAACATATTTTAAGAATAAAGGAAAAGAAGGAGACAGCAGGAGTGGAAGAATGAAGGGGAGTTAGTGAGAGGATGAGACGGACCAGGAGAGATGATGGGTTCTGAAAAAAAATCTGAGGTTTCTAGAGGGGAGGTGGGTCGGGGGATTGGTTAGCCTGGTGGTGGGTATTAAAGAGGGCACATTCTCCATGGAGCACTGTGTGTTAGGAACAAACAATGAATCATGTGACACTACACCAAAACAAATGATGTACTCCATGGTGATTAACAAAGCAATAAAAAACAAAGACTGTAATAAGAGATGAAGAAGGACACTATATCCTACTTAAAGGGTCTATCCAACAAGAAGATCTCACAATTGTAAATATCTATGCCCCGAACATGGGAGCATCCAATTATATAAGGCAATTAAGAAGAAAAGCAAAAAACACATTGACCACCATACAATCATAGTGGGGGACTTTAACACCCCCCCTGACTGAAATGGCCAGATCATCTAAGCAAAAGATCAACAAGGAAATAAAGACTTTAATGACACACTGGACAAAATGGACTTCACAGACATATTCAGAACGTTCCATCCCAATGCAACGGAATACACATTCTTCTCTAGTGCCCATGGAACATTCTCCAGAATGGATCACATCCTAGGTCACAAATCAGGTCTCAACCGGTACCCAAAGATTGGGATCATTCCCTGCACATTTTCAGACCACAATGCTTTGAAACTAGAACTCAATCACAAGAGGAGAGTCGGAAAGAACTCAAATACATGGAGGCTAAAGAGCATCCTACGAAAGAATGAATGGGTCAACCAGGAAATTAAAGAAGAATTTAAAAAGTTCATGGAAACCAATGAAAATGAAAACTCAACTGTCCAAAATCTTTGGGATACAGCCAAGGCAGTCCTGCGAGGAAAGTATATAGCAATACAAGCCTTTCTCAAGAAACAAGAAAGGTCTCAAATACACACCCAACCCTACACCTAAAGGAGCTGGAGAAAGAACGGCAAATAAAGCCTAAACCCAGCAGGAGAAGAGAAATCATGCAGTTCAGAGCAGAAATCAATGAAATAGAACCCAGAAGAACAGTAGAAGTGATCAACGGAACTAGGAGCTGGTACTTTGAAAGAATTCACAAGATTGATACACCCCTGTCCAGGCTGATCAAAAAGAAAAGAGAAATGACCCAAATCAACAAAATCACGAATGAAAGAGGAGAGATCACAAACAACACCAAAGAAATACAAACAATTATAAGAACGTAATCTGAGCAACCCTAGGGCAGCAAATTCCATAACCTGGAAGAAATGGGTGCATTCCTAGAGATGTGTCAACTAACAAAACTGACCCAGGAAGAAATAGAAAACATGAACAGTCCTATAACCACGAAGGCAATTGAAGTAGTCATCAAAAACCTCCCAAGAAACCAAAGCCCAGGGCCAGATGGTTTCCCAGGGGAATTCTATCAGACATTTAAAGAAGAATTAATACCTATTCTCCTGAAACTGTTCCAAACAATAGAAATGGAAGGAAAACTTCCAAACTCATTTATGAGGCCACCATTACCTTGATTCCAAAACCAGACAAAGATCCCATCAAAAAGGAGAATTAGAGACCAATATCCTTGATGAACATCGATGCAAAAATTCTCACCAAAATACTAGCCAAGAGGACACAACAGTACATGAAAAGGAGTCTTCACCATGACCAAGTGGGATTTATCCCTGGGCTGCAAGGCTGGTTCAACATCCGCAAATCAGTCAACGTGATCAAATACATTAAAAAAAGAAAGAACGAGAATCATATGATCCTCCCAAGAGATGCAGAAAAAGCATTGGACAAAGTACAGCACTCTTTCTGGATCAAAACTCTTCAGAGTATAGGGACAGCGGGTACATACCTCAATATCATAAAAGCCATCTACGAAATCCCTACAGCGAATATCATTCTCAATGGGGAAAAGCTGAGATCTTTTCCCCTAAGGTCAGCAACGCGGCAGGGATAGCCACTCTCACCACTGCTATTCAACATAGTATTAGAAGTCCTAGCCACGGCAATCAGACAGCAAAAAGTAATCCAAGGCATCCAAATCGGCCGAGAGGAAGTCAAACTCTCACTCTTTGCAGATGATATGATACTTTATGTGGAAAACCCAAAAGACTCCACCCCAAAACTGCTAGAACTCACACAGCAATTCCGTCAAGTAGCAGGCTATAAAATCAATGCCCAGGAATCAGTGGCATTCCTATACACCAACAACAAGACAGAAGAGAGACAAATCAAGGAGTCGATCCCATTCACAACTGCACCCAAAACCAGAAGAGACCTACGAATATATTGAACCCAAGAGGCAAAGGATCTGTACTCAGAAAACTGCAAAATACGCAGGAAAGAAATTGAAGAAGACACAAAGAAACGGAAAAACGTTCCATGCTCATGGTTTGGGAGAACCAACATTGTGAAGAGGTCAATGCTACCTAGAGCAATCTACACATGCAATGCAATCCCCATCAAAATAGCATCCACTTTTTTCCACGAAATGGAACAAATAATCCTAAAATTTGAATGGAACGTGAAGAGACCCCGAGGAGCCAGAGGAATATTGAGAAAGAAAAGCAAAGCTGGCGGCATCACAATTCTGGACTTCCAGCTCTATGACAAAGCTGTCATCATCAAGACAGTATGGTACTGGCACAAAAACAGACACATGGATCCATGGAACAGAATCGAGAGCCCAGAAATGGACCCTCAACTCTATGGTCAACTTATCTTTGACAGAGCAGGAAGGAATGTCCAATGGCAAAAAGAGAGTCTCTTCAACAACTGGTGTTGGGAGAATTGGACAGCCCCATGCAGAAGAATGACACTGGACCATTTCCTGACACCACACACAGAAGTAGACGCCAAATGGTTGAAAGACCTCAATGTGAGACAGGAGTCCATCAAAATCCTAAAGGAGAACACAGGTAGCAAGCTCTTCGACCTCAGCCGCAGCAACTTCTTCCTAGAAACATCACCAAAGGCACGGGAAGCCAGGGCAAAAATGAACTATTGGGATTTCATCAAGATAAAAAGCTTTGGCACAGCAAAAGAAACAGTCCACAAAACCAAAAGACAACCGACAGAATGGGAGAAATTATTTGCAAATGACCTATCAGATAAAGGGCTACTATCCAATATGTATAAAAACTTATCAAACTCAACACCCAAAGAACAAATAATCCAATCAAGAAATAGGCAGAAGACATGAACAGACATTTTTCCAAAGAAGACATCCAAATGGCCCACAGGCACATGAAAAAGTGCTCAACACGGCTCGGCATCAGGGAAATCCAAATCAAAACCTCAATGAGATACCACCTCACACCCGTCAGAATGGCTCAAATGAACAAGTCAGGGAACGACAGAGGTTGGCGGGGATGTGGAGAAAGGGGAACCCTCCTACACTGGTGGTGGGAATGAAAGCTGGTGCAACCCCTCTGGAAAAGTGTATGGAGGTTCCTCAAACAGTTATAATTAGAGCTACCATTCGATCCAGCAATTGCACTCCTGGGTATTTACCCCAAAGATACAAATGTAGGGACCCGAAGCGGTACGTGCACCCCATTGTTTATAGCAGCAATATCCACAATAGCCAAACGGTGGAAAGAGCCAAGATGTCCATCGACAGATGAATGGATAAAGAAGAGGTGGTATATATATACACAATGGACTATTACGCAGCCATCAAAAGGAATGAGGTGTTGCCATGGACAACGACGTGGATGGAACTGGAGGGTCCGACGATTAGTGAAATGAGTCAATCAGAGAAAGACATGTATCATATGACCTCACTGATATGAGGGATTCTTAATCTCAGGAACAGAGTGAGGCTTGCTGGAGTGGTCGGGGGGGGGGATGGGGTGGCTGGGTGATAGACTTTGGGGAGGGTATGAGCTACGGTGAGCGCTGTGAATTGTGTAAGACTGTTGAATCACAGATCTGTACTTCTGAAACAAATAACGCAACATATTTTAAGAATAAAGGAAAACAAGGAGACAGCAGGAGAGGAAGAATGAAGGGGAGTTAGTGAGAGGGGGAGACGGACCAGGAGAGATGATGGATTCTGAAAAAAAATCCGAGGTTTCTAGAGGGGAGGTGGGTCGGTGGATTGGTTTGACTGGTGATGGTTATTAAAGAGGGCACATTCTGCATGGAGCACTGTGTGTTAGGAACAAACAATGAATCATGGGACAGTACACCAAAACAAATGATGTAGTACATGGTGATTAACAAAGCAATAAAAAACAAAGACTGTAATAAGAGATGAAGAAGGACACTATATCCTACTTAAAGGGTCTATCCAACAAGAAGATCTCACAATTGTAAATATCTATGCCCCGAACATGGGAGCATCCAATTATATAAGGCAATTAAGAAGAAAAGCAAAGAAACACATTGACCACCATACAATCATAGTGGGGGACTTTAACACCCCCCTGACTGAAATGGCCAGATCATCTAAGCAAAAGATCAACAAGGAAAGAAAGACTTTAAATGACACACTGGAACAAATGGACTTCACAGACATATTCAGAACGTTCCATCCCAATGCAACGGAATACACATTCTTCTCTAGTGCCCATGGAACATTCTCCAGAATGGATCACATCCTAGGTCACAAATCAGGTCTCAACCGGTACCCAAAGATTGGGATCATTCCCTGCACATTTTCAGACCACAATGCTTTGAAACTAGAACTCAATCACAAGAGGAAAGTGGGAAAGAACTCAAATACATGGAGGCTAAAGAGCATCCTACGAAAGAATGAATGGGTCAACCAGGAAATTAAAGAAGAATTTAAAAAGTTCATGGAAACCAATGAAAATGAAAACTCAACTGTCCAAAATCTTTGGGATACAGCCAAGGCAGTCCTGCGAGGAAAGTATATAGCAATACAAGCCTTTCTCAAGAAACAAGAAAGGTCTCAAATACACACCCAACCCTACACCTAAAGGAGCTGGAGAAAGAACGGCAAATAAAGCCTAAACCCAGCAGGAGAAGAGAAATCATGCAGTTCAGAGCAGAAATCAATGAAATAGAACCCAGAAGAACAGTAGAAGTGATCAACGGAACTAGGAGCTGGTACTTTGAAAGAATTCACAAGATTGATACACCCCTGTCCAGGCTGATCAAAAAGAAAAGAGAAATGACCCAAATCAACAAAATCATGAATGAAAGAGGAGAGATCACAAACAACACCAAAGAAATACAAACAATTATAAGAACGTAATCTGAGCAACCCTAGGGCAGCAAATTCCATAACCTGGAAGAAATGGGTGCATTCCTAGAGATGTGTCAACTAACAAAACTGACCCAGGAAGAAATAGAAAACATGAACAGTCCTATAACCACGAAGGCAATTGAAGTAGTCATCAAAAACCTCCCAAGAAACCAAAGCCCAGGGCCAGATGGTTTCCCAGGGGATTTCTATCAGACATTTAAAGAAGAATTAATACCTATTCTCCTGAAACTGTTCCAAACAATAGAAATGGAAGGAAAACTTCCAAACTCATTTATGAGGCCACCATTACCTTGATTCCAAAACCAGACAAAGATCCCATCAAAAAGGAGAATTAGAGACCAATATCCTTGATGAACATCGATGCAAAAATTCTCACCAAAATACTAGCCAAGAGGACCCAACAGTACATGAAAAGGAGTATTCACCATGATCAAGTGGGATTTATCCCTGGGCTGCAAGGCTGGTTCAACATCCGCAAATCAGTCAACGTGATCAAATACATTAACAAAATAAAGAACGAGAATCATATGATCCTCTCAATAGATGCAGAAAAAGCATTGGACAAACTACAGCACCCTTTCTGGATCAAACCTCTTCAGAGTATAGGGACAGCGGGTACATACCTCAATATCATAAAAGCCATCTACGAAAACCGTACAGCGAATATCATTCTCAATAGTGAAAAGCTGAGATCTTTTCCCCTAAGGTCAGGAACGCGGCAGGGATAGCCACTCTCACCACTGCTATTCAACATAGTATTAGAACTCCTAGCCACAGCAATCAGACAACAAAAAGTAATCCAAGGCATCCAAATCGGCAGAGAGGAAGTCAAACTCTCACTCTTGGCAGATGATATGATACTTTATGTGGAAAACCCAAACGACTCCACCCCAAAACTGCTAGAACTCACACAGCAATTCCGTCAAGTAGCAGGCTATAAAATCAATGCACAGGAATCAGTGGCATTCCTATACACCAACAACAAGACAGAAGAGAGACAAATCAAGGAGTCGATCCCATTCACAACTGCACCCAAAACCAGAAGAGACCTAGGAATATATTCATCCCAAGAGGCAAAGGATCTGTACTCAGAAAACTACAAAATACGCAGGAAAGCAATTGAAGAAGACACAAAGAAACGGAAAAACGTTCCATGCTCATGGATTGGGAGAACCAACATTGTGAAGAGGTCAATGCTATCTAGAGCAATCTACACACGCAATGCAATCCCCATCAAAATACCATCCACTTTTTTCCAGGAAATGGAACAAATACTCCTAAAATTTGAATGGAACCAGAAGAGACCCCGAATAGCCAGAGGAATATTGAGAAAGAAAAGCAAAGCTGGCGGCATCACAGTTCTGGACTTCCAGCTCTATGACAAAGCTGTCATCATCAAGACAGTATGGTACTGGCACAAAAACAGACACATGGATCCATGGAACAGAATCGAGAGCCCAGAAATGGACCCTCAACTCTATGGTCAACTTATCTTTGACAGAGCAGGAAGGAATGTCCAATGGCAAAAAGAGAGTCTCTTCAACAACTGGTGTTGGGAGAATTGGACAGCCCCATGCAGAAGAATGACAGTGGACCATTTCCTGACACCACACACAAAAGTAGACTCCAAATGGTTGAAAGACCTCAATGTGAGACAGGAGTCCATTAAAATCCTAAAGGAGAACACAGGTAGC
The DNA here is from genome assembly GCF_037043125.1 of Eumetopias jubatus. NCBI lineage: Eukaryota > Metazoa > Chordata > Mammalia > Carnivora > Otariidae > Eumetopias > Eumetopias jubatus. The sequence goes on from NW_028274825.1 coordinate 2,474,586, forward strand.
AAGCACTTCGACCTCAGCCGCAGCAACTTCTTCCTAGAAACATCACCAAAGGCACGGGAAGCCAGGGCAAAAATGAACTATTGGGATTTCATCAAGATAAAAAGCTTTGGCACAGCAAAAGAAACAGTCCACAAAACCAAAAGACAACCGACAGAATGGGAGAAATTATTTGCAAATGACCTATCAGATAAAGGGCTACTACCCAATATGTATAAAAACTTATCAAACTCAACACCCAAAGAACAAATAATCCAATCAAGAAATAGGCAGAAGACATGAACAGACATTTTTCCAAAGAAGACATCCAAATGGCCCACAGGCACATGAAAAAGTGCTCAACACGGCTTGGCATCAGAGAAATCCAAATGAAAACCTCAATGAGATACCACCTCACACCCGTCAGAATGGCTCAAATGAACAATTCAGGGAACGACAGAGTTTGGCGGGGATGTGGAGATAGGGGAACCCGCCGACACTGGTGGTGGGAATGCAAGCTGCTGCAACCCCTCTGGAAAACAGTATGGAGGTTCCTCACACAGTTGAAATTAGAGCTACCATTCGATCCAACATTTGCACTCCTGGGTATTTACCCCAAAGATACAAATGTAGGGACCCGAAGCGGTACGTGCACCCCATTGTTTATAGCAGCAATGTCCACAATAGCCAAACTGTGGAAACAGCCAAGATGTCCATCGACAGATGAATGGATAAAGAAGAGGTGGTATATATATACACAATGGACTATTACGCAGCCATCAAAAGGAATGAGATGTTGCCATGGACAACGACGTGGATGGAACTGGAGGGTCCGACGATTAGTGAAATAAGTCAATCAGAGAAAGACATGTATCATATGACCCCACTGATATGAGGGATTCTTAATCTCAGGAACAGAGTGAGGCTTGCTGGAGTGGTCGGGGGTGGGAGGGATGGGGTGGCTGGGTGATAGACATTGGGGAGGGTATGAGCTACGGTGAGCGCTGTGAATTGTGTAAGACTGTTGAATCACAGATCTGTACTTCTGAAACAACGCAACATATTTTAAGAATAAAGGAAAAGAAGGAGACAGCAGGAGTGGAAGAATGAAGGGGAGTTAGTGAGAGGATGAGACGGACCAGGAGAGATGATGGGTTCTGAAAAAAAATCTGAGGTTTCTAGAGGGGAGGTGGGTCGGGGGATTGGTTAGCCTGGTGGTGGGTATTAAAGAGGGCACATTCTCCATGGAGCACTGTGTGTTAGGAACAAACAATGAATCATGGGACACTACACCAAAACAAATGATGTACTCCATGGTGATTAACAAAGCAATAAAAAACAAAGACTGTAATAAGAGATGAAGAAGGACACTATATCCTACTTAATGGGTCTATCCAACAAGAAGATCTCACAATTGTAAATATCTATGCCCCGAACATGGGAGCATCCAATTATATAAGCCAATTAAGAAGAAAAGCAAAGAAACACATTGACCACCATACAATCATAGTGGGGGACATTAACACCCCCCTGACTGAAATGGCCAGATCATCTAAGCAAAAGATCAACAAGGAAATAAAGACTTTAAATGACACACTGGACCAAATGGACTTCACAGACATATTCAGAACGTTCCATCCCAATGCAACGGAATACACATTCTTCTCTAGTGCCCATGGAACATTCTCCAGAATGGATCACATCCTAGGTCACAAATCAGGTCTCAACCGGTACCCAAAGATTGGGATCATTCCCTGCACATTTTCAGACCACAATGCTTTGAAACTAGAACTCAATCACAAGAGGAGAGTCGGAAAGAACTCAAATACATGGAGGCTAAAGAGCATCCTACGAAAGAATGAATGGGTCAACCAGGAAATTAAAGAAGAGTTTAAATAGTTCATGGAAACCAATGAAAATGAAAACTCAACTGTCCAAAATCTTTGGGATACAGCCAAGGCAGTCCTGCGAGGAAAGTATATAGCAATACAAGCCTTTCTCAAGAAACAAGAAAGGTCTCAAATACACACCCAACCCTACACCTAAAGGAGCTGGAGAAAGAACGGCAAATAAAGCCTAAACCCAGCAGGAGAAGAGAAATCATGCAGTTCAGAGCAGAAATCAATGAAATAGAACCCAGAAGAACGGTAGAAGTGATCAACGGAACTAGGAGCTGGTACTTTGAAAGAATTCACAAGATTGATACACCCCTGTCCAGGCTGATCAAAAAGAAAAGAGAAATGACCCAAATCAACAAAATCATGAATGAAAGAGGAGAGATCACAAACAACACCAAAGAAATACAAACAATTATAAGAACGTAATCTGAGCAACCCTAGGGCAGCAAATTCCATAACCTGGAAGAAATGGGTGCATTCCTAGAGATGTGTCAACTAACAAAACTGACCCAGGAAGAAATAGAAAACATGAACAGTCCTATAACCACGAAGGCAATTGAAGTAGTCATCAAAAACCTCCCAAGAAACCAAAGCCCAGGGCCAGATGGTTTCCCAGGGGAATTCTATCAGACATTTAAAGAAGAATTAATACCTATTCTCCTGAAACTGTTCCAAACAATAGAAATGGAAGGAAAACTTCCAAACTCATTTATGAGGCCACCATTACCTTGATTCCAAAACCAGACAAAGATCCCATCAAAAAGGAGAATTAGAGACCAATATCCTTGATGAACATGGATGCAAAAATTCTCACCAAAATACTAGCCAAGAGGACCCAACAGTACATGAAAAGGAGTATTCACCATGACCAAGTGGGATTTATCCCTGGGCTGCAAGGCTGGTTCAACATCCGCAAATCAGTCAACGTGATCAAATACATTAACAAAAGAAAGAACGAGAATCATATGATCCTCCCAAGAGATGCAGAAAAAGCATTGGACAAAGTACAGCACCCTTTCTGGATCAAAACTCTTCAGAGTATAGGGACAGCGGGTACATACCTCAATATCATAAAAGCCATCTACGAAAACCCTACAGCGAATATCATTCTCAATGGGGAAAAGCTGAGATCTTTTCCCCTAAGGTCAGCAACGCGGCAGGGATAGCCACTCTCACCACTGCTATTCAACATAGTATTAGAAGTCCTAGCCACAGCAATCAGACAACAAAAAGTAATCCAAGGCATCCAAATCGGCCGAGAGGAAGTCAAACTCTCACTCTTTGCAGATGATATGATACTTTATGTGGAAAACCCAAAAGACTCCACCCCAAAACTGCTAGAACTCACACAGCATTTCCGTCAAGTAGCAGGCTATAAAATCAATGCACAGGAATCAGTGGCATTCGTATACACCAACAACAAGACAGAAGAGAGACAAATCAAGGAGTCGATCCCATTCACAACTGCACCCAAAACCAGAAGAGACCTAGGAATATATTGAACCCAAGAGGCAAAGGATCTGTACTCAGAAAACTGCAAAATACGCAGGAAAGAAATTGAAGAAGACACAAAGAAACGGAAAAACGTTCCATGCTCATGGTTTGGGAGAACCAACATTGTGAAGAGGTCAATGCTACCTAGAGCAATCTACACATGCAATGCAATCCCCATCAAAATAGCATCCACTTTTTTCCACGAAATGGAACAAATAATCCTAAAATTTGAATGGAACGTGAAGAGACCCCGAGTAGCCAGAGGAATATTGAGAAAGAAAAGCAAAGCTGGCGGCATCACAATTCTGGACTTCCAGCTCTATGACAAAGCTGTCATCATCAAGACAGTATGGTACTGGCACAAAAACAGACACATGGATCCATGGAACAGAATCGAGAGCTCAGAAATGGACCCTCAACTCTATGGTCAACTTATCTTTGACAGAGCAGGAAGGAATGTCCAATGGCAAAAAGAGAGTCTCTTCAACAACTGGTGTTGGGAGAATTAGACAGCCTCATGCAGAAAAATGACACTGGACCATTTCCTGACACCACACACCGAAGTAGACTCCAAATGGTTGAAAGACCTCAATGTGAGACAGGAGTCCATCAAAATCCTAAAGGAGAACACAGGTAGCAAGCTCTTCGACCTCAGCCGCAGCAACTTCTTCCTAGAAACATCACCAAAGGCACGGGAAGCCAGGGCAAAAATGAACTATTGGGATTTCATCAAGATAAAAAGCTTTGGCACAGCAAAAGAAACAGTCCACAAAACCAAAAGACAACCGACAGAATGGGAGAAATTATTTGCAAATGACATATCAGATAAAGGACTACTATCCAATATGTATAAAAACTTATCAAACTCAACACCCAAAGAACAAATAATCCAATCAAGAAATAGGCAGAAGACATGAACAGACATTTTTCCAAAGAAGACATCCAAATGGCCCACAGGCACATGAAAAAGTGCTCAACACGGCTCGGCATCAGGGAAATCCAAATCAAAACCTCAATGAGATACCCCCTCACACCCGTCAGAATGGCTGAAATGAACAAGTCAGGGAACGACAGAGGTTGGCGGGGATGTGGAGAAAGGGGAACCCTCCTACACTGGTGGTGGGAATGCAACTGGTGCAACCCCTCTGAAAAGTGTATGGAGGTTCCTCAAACAGTTGAAATTAGAGCTACCATTCGATCCAGCAATTGCACTCCTGGGTATTTACCCCAAAGATACAAATGTAGGGACCCGAAGCGGTACGTGCACCCCATTGTTTATAGCAGCACTATCCACAATAGCCAAACGGTGGAAAGAGCCAAGATGTCCATCGACAGATGAATGGATAAAGAAGAGGTGGTATGTATATACACAATGGACTATTACGCAGCCATCAAAAGGAATGAGGTGTTGCCATGGACAACGACGTGGATGGAACTGGAGGGTCCGACGATTAGTGAAATAAGTCAATCAGAGAAAGACATGTATCATATGAACTCACTGATATGAGGGATTCTTAATCTCAGGAACAGAGTGAGGCTTGCTGGAGTGGTCGGGGGTGGGAGGGATGGGGTGGCTGGGTGATAGACATTGGGGAGGGTATGAGCTACGGTGAGCGCTGTGAATTGTGTAAGACTGTTGAATCACAGATCTGTACTTCTGAAACAAATAACGCAACATATTTTAAGAATAAAGGAAAACAAGGAGACAGCAGGAGAGGAAGAATGAAGGGGAGTTAGTGAGAGGGGGAGACGGACCAGGAGAGATGATGGATTCTGAAAAAAAATCCGAGGTTTCTAGAGGGGATGTGGGTCAGTGGATTGGTTTGACTGGTGATGGTTATTAAAGAGGGCACATTCTGCATGGAGCACTGTGTGTTAGGAACAAACAATGAATCATGGGACAGTACACCAAAACAAATGATGTAGTACATGGTGATTAACAAAGCAATAAAAAACAAAGACTGTAATAAGAGATGAAGAAGGACACTATATCTTACTTAAAGGGTCTATCCAACAAGAAGATCTCACAATTGTAAATGTCTATGCCCCGAACATGGGAGCATCCAATTATATAAGGCAATTAAGAAGAAAAGCAAAGAAACACATTGACCACCATACAATCATAGTGGGGGACTTTAACACCCCCCTGACTGAAATGGCCAGATCATCTAAGCAAAAGATCAACAAGGAAATAAAGACTTTAAATGACACACTGGACCAAATGGACTTCACAGACATATTCAGAACGTTCCATCCCAATGCAACGGAATACACATTCTTCTCTAGTGCCCATGGAACATTCTCCAGAATGGATCACATCCTAGGTCACAAATCAGGTCTCAACCGGTACCCAAAGATTGGGATCATTCCCTGCACATTTTCAGACCACAATGCTTTGAAACTAGAACTCAATCACAAGAGGAGAGTCGGAAAGAACTCAAATACATGGAGGCTAAAGAGCATCCTACGAAAGAATGAATGGGTCAACCAGGAAATTAAAGAAGAATTTAAAAAGTTCATGGAAACCAATGAAAATGAAAACTCAACTGTCCAAAATCTTTGGGATACAGCCAAGGCAGTCCTGCGAGGAAAGTATATAGCAATACAAGCCTTTCTCAAGAAACAAGAAAGGTCTCAAATACACACCCAACCCTACACCTAAAGGAGCTGGAGAAAGAACGGCAAATAAAGCCTAAACCCAGCAGGAGAAGAGAAATCATGCAGTTCAGAGCAGAAATCAATGAAATAGAACCCAGAAGAACAGTAGAAGTGATCAACGGAAGTAGGAGCTGGTACTTTGAAAGAATTCACAAGATTGATACACCCCTGTCCAGGCTGATCAAAAAGAAAAGAGAAATGACCCAAATCAACAAAATCATGAATGAAAGAGGAGAGATCACAAACAACACCAAAGAAATACAAACAATTATAAGAACGTAATCTGAGCAACCCTAGGGCAGCAAATTCCATAACCTGGAAGAAATGGGTGCATTCCTAGAGATGTGTCAACTAACAAAACTGACCCAGGAAGAAATAGAAAACATGAACAGTCCTATAACCACGAAGGCAATTGAAGTAGTCATCAAAAACCTCCCAAGAAACCAAAGCCCAGGGCCAGATGGTTTCCCAGGGGAATTCTATCAGACATTTAAAGAAGAATTAATACCTATTCTCCTGAAACTGTTCCAAACAATAGAAATGGAAGGAAAACTTCCAAACTCATTTATGAGGCCACCATTACCTTGATTCCAAAACCAGACAAAGATCCCATCAAAAAGGAGAATTAGAGACCAATATCCTTGATGAACATCGATGCAAAAATTCTCACCAAAATACTAGCCAAGAGGACCCAACAGTACATGAAAAGGAGTATTCACCATGACCAAGTGGGATTTATCCCTGGGCTGCAAGGCTGGTTCAACATCCGCAAATCAGTCAACGTGATCAAATACATTAACAAAAGAAAGAACGAGAATCATATGATCCTCCCAAGAGATGCAGAAAAAGCATTGGACAAAGTACAGCACCCTTTCTGGATCAAAACTCTTCAGAGTATAGGGACAGCGGGTACATACCTCAATATCATAAAAGCCATCTACGAAAACCCTACAGCGAATATCATTCTCAATGGGGAAAAGTTGAGATCTTTTCCCCTAAGGTCAGCAACGCGGCAGGGATAGCCACTCTCACCACTGCTATTCAACATAGTATTAGAAGTCCTAGCCACAGCAATCAGACAACAAAAAGTAATCCAAGGCATCCAAATCGGCCGAGAGGAAGTCAAACTCTCACTCTTTGCAGATGATATGATACTTTATGTGGAAAACCCAAAAGACTCCACCCCAAAACTGCTAGAACTCACACAGCAATTCCGTCAAGTAGTAGGCTATAAAATCAATGCACAGGAATCAGTGGCATTCCTATACACCAACAACAAGACAGAAGAGAGACAAATCAAGGAGTCGATCCCATTCACAACTGCACCCAAAACCAGAAGAGACCTAGGAATATATTCATCCCAAGAGGCAAAGGATCTGTACTCAGAAAACTACAAAATACGCAGGAAAGAAATTGAAGAAGACACAAAGAAACGGAAAAACGTTCCATGCTCATGGATTGGGAGAACCAACATTGTGAAGAGGTCAATGCTACCTAGAGCAATCTACACATGCAATGCAATCCCCATCAAAATACCATCCACTTTTTTCCAGGAAATGGAACAAATACTCCTAAAATTTGAATGGAACCAGAAGAGACCCCGAATAGCCAGAGGAATATTGAGAAAGAAAAGCAAAGCTGGCGGCATCACAATTCTGGACTTCCAGCTCTATGACAAAGCTGTCATCATCAAGACAGTATGGTCCTGGCACAAAAACAGACACATGGATCCATGGAACAGAATCGAGAGCCCAGAAATGGACCCTCAACTCTATGGTCAACTTATCTTTGACAGAGCAGGAAGGAATGTCCAGTGGCAAAACGAGAGTCTCTTCAACAACTGGTGTTGGGAGAATTGGACAGCCCCATGCAGAAGAATGACAGTGGACCATTTCCTGACACCACACACAAAAGTAGACTCCAAATGGTTGAAAGACCTCAATGTGAGACAGGAGTCCATCAAAATCCTAAAGGAGAACACAGGTAGCAAGCACTTCGACCTCAGCCGCAGCAACTTCTTCCTAGAAACATCACCAAAGGAACGGGAAGCCAGGGCAAAAATGAACTATTGGGATTTCATCAAGATAAAAAGCTTTGGCACAGCAAAAGAAACAGTCCACAAAACCAAAAGACAACCGACAGAATGGGAGAAATTATTTGCAAATGACCTATCAGATAAAGGGCTACTACCCAATATGTATAAAAACTTATCAAACTCAACACCCAAAGAACAAATAATCCAATCAAGAAATAGGCAGAAGACATGAACAGACATTTTTCCAAAGAAGACATCCAAATGGCCCACAGGCACATGAAAAAGTGCTCAACACGGCTTGGCATCAGAGAAATCCAAATGAAAACCTCAATGAGATACCACCTCACACCCGTCAGAATGGCTCAAATGAACAAGTCAGGGAACGACAGAGTTTGGCGGGGATGTGGAGATAGGGGAACCCGCCGACACTGGTGGTGGGAATGCAAGCTGCTGCAACCCCTCTGGAAAACAGTATGGTGGTTCCTCACACAGTTGAAATTAGAGCTACCATTCGATCCAACATTTGCACTCCTGGGTATTTACCCCAAAGATACAAATGTAGGGACCTGAAGCTTTACGTGCACCTCATTGTTTATAGCAGCAATGTCCACAATAGCCAAACTGTGGAAACAGCCAAGATGTCCATCGACAGATGAATGGATAAAGAAGAGGTGCTATATATATACACAATGGACTATTACGCAGCCATCAAAAGGAATGAGATGCTGCCATGGACAACGACGTGGATGGAACTGGAGGGTCCGACGATTAGTGAAATAAGTCAATCAGAGAAAGACATGTATCATATGACCCCACTGATATGAGGGATTCTTAATCTCAGGAACAGAGTGAGGCTTGCTGGAGTGGTCGGGGGTGGGAGGGATGGGGTGGCTGGGTGATAGACATTGGGGAGGGTATGAGCTACGGTGAGCGCTGTGAATTGTGTAAGACTGTTGAATCACAGATCTGTACTTCTGAAACAACGCAACATATTTTAAGAATAAAGGAAAAGAAGGAGACAGCAGGAGTGGAAGAATGAAGGGGAGTTAGTGAGAGGATGAGACGGACCAGGAGAGATGATGGGTTCTGAAAAAAAATCTGAGGTTTCTAGAGGGGAGGTGGGTCGGGGGATTGGTTAGCGTGGTGGTGGGTATTAAAGAGGGCACATTCTCCATGGATCACTGTGTGTTAGGAACAAACAATGAATCATGGGACACTACACCAAAACAAATGATGTACTCCATGGTGATTAACAAAGCAATAAAAAACAAAGACTGTAATAAGAGATGAAGAAGGACACTATATCCTACTTAGTGGGTCTATCCAACAAGAAGATCTCACAATTGTAAATATCTATGCCCCGAACATGGGAGCATCCAATTATATAAGGCAATTAAGAAGAAAAGCAAAGAAACACATTGACCACCATACAATCATAGTGGGGGACTTTAACACCCCCCTGACTGAAATGGCCAGATCATCTAAGCAAAAGATCAACAAGGAAATAAAGACTTTAAATGACACACTGGACCAAATGGACTTCACAGACATATTCAGAACGTTCCATCCCAATGCAACGGAATACACATTCTTCTCTAGTGCCCATGGAACATTCTCCAGAATGGATCACATCCTAGGTCACAAATCAGGTCTCAACCGGTACCCAAAGATTGGGATCATTCCCTGCACATTTTCAGACCACAATGCTTTGAAACTAGAACTCAATCACAAGAGGAGAGTCGGAAAGAACTCAAATACATGGAGGCTAAAGAGCATCCTACGAAAGAATGAATGGGTCAACCAGGAAATTAAAGAAGAATTTAAAAAGTTCATGGAAACCAATGAAAATGAAAACTCAACTGTCCAAAATCTTTGGGATACAGCCAAGGCAGTCCTGCGAGGAAAGTATATAGCAATACAAGCCTTTCTCAAGAAACAAGAAAGGTCTCAAATACACACCCAACCCTACACCTAAAGGAGCTGGAGAAAGAACGGCAAATAAAGCCTAAACCCAGCAGGAGAAGAGAAATCATGCAGTTCAGAGCAGAAATCAATGAAATAGAACCCAGAAGAACAGTAGAAGTGATCAACGGAAGTAGGAGCTGGTACTTTGAAAGAATTCACAAGATTGATACACCCCTGTCCAGGCTGATCAAAAAGAAAAGAGAAATGACCCAAATCAACAAAATCATGAATGAAAGAGGAGAGATCACAAACAACACCAAAGAAATACAAACAATTATAAGAACGTAATCTGAGCAACCCTAGGGCAGCAAATTCCATAACCTGGAAGAAATGGGTGCATTCCTAGAGATGTGTCAACTAACAAAACTGACCCAGGAAGAAATAGAAAACATGAACAGTCCTATAACCACGAAGGCAATTGAAGTAGTCATCAAAAACCTCCCAAGAAACCAAAGCCCAGGGCCAGATGGTTTCCCAGGGGAATTCTATCAGACATTTAAAGAAGAATTAATACCTATTCTCCTGAAACTGTTCCAAACAATAGAAATGGAAGGAAAACTTCCAAACTCATTTATGAGGCCACCATTACCTTGATTCCAAAACCAGACAAAGATCCCATCAAAAAGGAGAATTAGAGACCAATATCCTTGATGAACATCGATGCAAAAATTCTCACCAAAATACTAGCCAAGAGGACCCAACAGTACATGAAAAGGAGTATTCACCATGACCAAGTGGGATTTATCCCTGGGCTGCAAGGCTGGTTCAACATCCGCAAATCAGTCAACGTGATCAAATACATTAACAAAAGAAAGAACGAGAATCATAGGATCCTCTCAATAGATGCAGAAAAAGCATTGGACAAAGTACAGCACCCTTTCTGGATCAAAACTCTTCAGAGTCTAGGGACAGCGGGTACATACCTCAATATCATAAAAGCCATCTACGAAAACCCTACAGCGAATATCATTCTCAATGGGGAAAAGCTGAGATCTTTTCCCCTAAGGTCAGGAACGCGGCAGGGATAGCCATTCTCACCACTGCTATTCAACATAGTATTAGAAGTCCTAGCCACAGCAATCAGACAACAAAATGTAATCCAAGGCATCCAAATCGGCAGAGAGGAAGTCAAACTCTCACTCTTTGCAGATGATATGATACTTTATGTGGAAAACCCAAAAGACTCCACCCCAAAACTGCTAGAACTCACACAGCAATTCCGTCAAGTAGCAGGCAATAAAATCAATGCACAGGAATCAGTGGCATTCCTATACACCAACAACAAGACAGAAGAGAGACAAATCAAGGAGTCGATCCCATTCACAACTGCACCCAAAACCAGAAGAGACCTAGGAATATATTCATCCCAAGAGGCAAAGGATCTGTACCCAGAAAACTACAAAATACGCAGGAAAGAAATTGAAGAAGACACAAAGAAACGGAAAAACTTTCCATGCTCATGGATTGGGAGAACCAACATTGTGAAGAGGTCAATGCTACCTAGAGCAATCTACACATGCAAAGCAATCCCCATCAAAATACCATCCACTTTTTTCCAGGAAATGGAACAAATACTCCTAAAATTTGAATGGAACCAGAAGAGACCCCGAATAGCCAGAGGAATATTGAGAATGAAAAGCAAAGCTGGCGGCATCACAATTCTGGACTTCCAGCTCTATGACAAAGCTGTCATCATCAAGACAGTATGGTACTGGCACAAAAACAGACACATGGATCCATGGAACAGAATCGAGAGCCCAGAAATGGACCCTCAACTCTATGGTCAACTTATCTTTGACAGAGCAGGAAGGAATGTCCAATGGCAAAAAGAGAGTCTCTTCAACAACTGGTGTTGGGAGAATTGGACAGCCCCATGCAGAAGAATGACACTGGACCATTTCCTGACACCACACACAGAAGTAGACGCCAAATGGTTGAAAGACCTCAATGTGAGACAGGAGTCCATCAAAATCCTAAAGGAGAACACAGGTAGCAAGCTCTTCGACCTCAGCCGCAGCAACTTCTTCCTAGAAACATCACCAAAGGCACGGGAAGCCAGGGCAAAAATGAACTATTGGGATTTCATCAAGATAAAAAGCTTTGGCACAGCAAAAGAAACAGTCCACAAAACCAAAAGACAACCGACAGAATGGGAGAAATTATTTGCAAATGACCTATCAGATAAAGGGCTACTACCCAATATGTATAAAAACTTATCAAACTCAACACCCAAAGAACAAATAATCCAATCAAGAAATAGGCAGAAGACATGAACAGACATTTTTCCAAAGAAGACATCCAAATGGCCCACAGGCACATGAAAAAGTGCTCAACACGGCTTGGCATCAGAGAAATCCAAATGAAAACCTCAATGAGATACCACCTCACACCCGTCAGAATGGCTCAAATGAACAAGTCAGGGAACGACAGAGTTTGGCGGGGATGTGGAGATAGGGGAACCCGCCGACACTGGTGGTGGGAATGCAAGCTGCTGCAACCCCTCTGGAAAACAGTATGGAGGTTCCTCACACAGTTGAAATTAGAGCTACCATTCGATCCAACATTTGCACTCCTGGGTATTTACCCCAAAGATACAAATGTAGGGACCCGAAGCGGTACGTGCACCCCATTGTTTATAGCAGCAATGTCCACAATAGCCAAACTGTGGAAACAGCCAAGATGTCCATCGACAGATGAATGGATAAAGAAGAGGTGGTATATATATACACAATGGACTATTACGCAGCCATCAAAAGGAATGAGATGTTGCCATGGACAACGACGTGGATGGAACTGGAGGGTCCGACGATTAGTGAAATAAGTCAATCAGAGAAAGACATGTATCATATGACCCCACTGATATGAGGGATTCTTAATCTCAGGAACAGAGTGAGGCTTGCTGGAGTGGTCGGGGGTGGGAGGGATGGGGTGGCTGGGTGATAGACATTGGGGAGGGTATGAGCTACGGTGAGCGCTGTGAATTGTGTAAGACTGTTGAATCACAGATCTGTACTTCTGAAACAACGCAACATATTTTAAGAATAAAGGAAAAGAAGGAGACAGCAGGAGTGGAAGAATGAAGGGGAGTTAGTGAGAGGATGAGACGGACCAGGAGAGATGATGGGTTCTGAAAAAAAATCTGAGGTTTCTAGAGGGGAGGTGGGTCGGGGGATTGGTTAGCCTGGTGGTGGGTATTAAAGAGGGCACATTCTCCATGGAGCACTGTGTGTTAGGAACAAACAATGAATCATGTGACACTACACCAAAACAAATGATGTACTCCATGGTGATTAACAAAGCAATAAAAAACAAAGACTGTAATAAGAGATGAAGAAGGACACTATATCCTACTTAAAGGGTCTATCCAACAAGAAGATCTCACAATTGTAAATATCTATGCCCCGAACATGGGAGCATCCAATTATATAAGGCAATTAAGAAGAAAAGCAAAAAACACATTGACCACCATACAATCATAGTGGGGGACTTTAACACCCCCCCTGACTGAAATGGCCAGATCATCTAAGCAAAAGATCAACAAGGAAATAAAGACTTTAAATGACACACTGGACAAAATGGACTTCACAGACATATTCAGAACGTTCCATCCCAATGCAACGGAATACACATTCTTCTCTAGTGCCCATGGAACATTCTCCAGAATGGATCACATCCTAGGTCACAAATCAGGTCTCAACCGGTACCCAAAGATTGGGATCATTCCCTGCACATTTTCAGACCACAATGCTTTGAAACTAGAACTCAATCACAAGAGGAGAGTCGGAAAGAACTCAAATACATGGAGGCTAAAGAGCATCCTACGAAAGAATGAATGGGTCAACCAGGAAATTAAAGAAGAATTTAAAAAGTTCATGGAAACCAATGAAAATGAAAACTCAACTGTCCAAAATCTTTGGGATACAGCCAAGGCAGTCCTGCGAGGAAAGTATATAGCAATACAAGCCTTTCTCAAGAAACAAGAAAGGTCTCAAATACACACCCAACCCTACACCTAAAGGAGCTGGAGAAAGAACGGCAAATAAAGCCTAAACCCAGCAGGAGAAGAGAAATCATGCAGTTCAGAGCAGAAATCAATGAAATAGAACCCAGAAGAACAGTAGAAGTGATCAACGGAACTAGGAGCTGGTACTTTGAAAGAATTCACAAGATTGATACACCCCTGTCCAGGCTGATCAAAAAGAAAAGAGAAATGACCCAAATCAACAAAATCACGAATGAAAGAGGAGAGATCACAAACAACACCAAAGAAATACAAACAATTATAAGAACGTAATCTGAGCAACCCTAGGGCAGCAAATTCCATAACCTGGAAGAAATGGGTGCATTCCTAGAGATGTGTCAACTAACAAAACTGACCCAGGAAGAAATAGAAAACATGAACAGTCCTATAACCACGAAGGCAATTGAAGTAGTCATCAAAAACCTCCCAAGAAACCAAAGCCCAGGGCCAGATGGTTTCCCAGGGGAATTCTATCAGACATTTAAAGAAGAATTAATACCTATTCTCCTGAAACTGTTCCAAACAATAGAAATGGAAGGAAAACTTCCAAACTCATTTATGAGGCCACCATTACCTTGATTCCAAAACCAGACAAAGATCCCATCAAAAAGGAGAATTAGAGACCAATATCCTTGATGAACATCGATGCAAAAATTCTCACCAAAATACTAGCCAAGAGGACACAACAGTACATGAAAAGGAGTCTTCACCATGACCAAGTGGGATTTATCCCTGGGCTGCAAGGCTGGTTCAACATCCGCAAATCAGTCAACGTGATCAAATACATTAACAAAAGAAAGAACGAGAATCATATGATCCTCCCAAGAGATGCAGAAAAAGCATTGGACAAAGTACAGAACTCTTTCTGGATCAAAACTCTTCAGAGTATAGGGACAGCGGGTACATACCTCAATATCATAAAAGCCATCTACGAAATCCCTACAGCGAATATCATTCTCAATGGGGAAAAGCTGAGATCTTTTCCCCTAAGGTCAGCAACGCGGCAGGGATAGCCACTCTCACCACTGCTATTCAACATAGTATTAGAAGTCCTAGCCACGGCAATCAGACAGCAAAAAGTAATCCAAGGCATCCAAATCGGCCGAGAGGAAGTCAAACTCTCACTCTTTGCAGATGATATGATACTTTATGTGGAAAACCCAAAAGACTCCACCCCAAAACTGCTAGAACTCACACAGCAATTCCGTCAAGTAGCAGGCTATAAAATCAATGCCCAGGAATCAGTGGCATTCCTATACACCAACAACAAGACAGAAGAGAGACAAATCAAGGAGTCGATCCCATTCACAACTGCACCCAAAACCAGAAGAGACCTACGAATATATTGAACCCAAGAGGCAAAGGATCTGTACTCAGAAAACTGCAAAATACGCAGGAAAGAAATTGAAGAAGACACAAAGAAACGGAAAAACGTTCCATGCTCATGGTTTGGGAGAACCAACATTGTGAAGAGGTCAATGCTACCTAGAGCAATCTACACATGCAATGCAATCCCCATCAAAATAGCATCCACTTTTTTCCACGAAATGGAACAAATAATCCTAAAATTTGAATGGAACGTGAAGAGACCCCGAGGAGCCAGAGGAATATTGAGAAAGAAAAGCAAAGCTGGCGGCATCACAATTCTGGACTTCCAGCTCTATGACAAAGCTGTCATCATCAAGACAGTATGGTACTGGCACAAAAACAGACACATGGATCCATGGAACAGAATCGAGAGCCCAGAAATGGACCCTCAACTCTATGGTCAACTTATCTTTGACAGAGCAGGAAGGAATGTCCAATGGCAAAAAGAGAGTCTCTTCAACAACTGGTGTTGGGAGAATTGGACAGCCCCATGCAGAAGAATGACACTGGACCATTTCCTGACACCACACACAGAAGTAGACGCCAAATGGTTGAAAGACCTCAATGTGAGACAGGAGTCCATCAAAATCCTAAAGGAGAACACAGGTAGCAAGCTCTTCGACCTCAGCCGCAGCAACTTCTTCCTAGAAACATCACCAAAGGCACGGGAAGCCAGGGCAAAAATGAACTATTGGGATTTCATCAAGATAAAAAGCTTTGGCACAGCAAAAGAAACAGTCCACAAAACCAAAAGACAACCGACAGAATGGGAGAAATTATTTGCAAATGACATATCAGATAAAGGGCTACTATCCAATATGTATAAAAACTTATCAAACTCAACACCCAAAGAACAAATAATCCAATCAAGAAATAGGCAGAAGACATGAACAGACATTTTTCCAAAGAAGACATCCAAATGGCCCACAGGCACATGAAAAAGTGCTCAACACGGCTCGGCATCAGGGAAATCCAAATCAAAACCTCAATGAGATACCACCTCACACCCGTCAGAATGGCTCAAATGAACAAGTCAGGGAACGACAGAGGTTGGCGGGGATGTGGAGAAAGGGGAACCCTCCTACACTGGTGGTGGGAATGAAAGCTGGTGCAACCCCTCTGGAAAAGTGTATGGAGGTTCCTCAAACAGTTATAATTAGAGCTACCATTCGATCCAGCAATTGCACTCCTGGGTATTTACCCCAAAGATACAAATGTAGGGACCCGAAGCGGTACGTGCACCCCATTGTTTATAGCAGCAATATCCACAATAGCCAAACGGTGGAAAGAGCCAAGATGTCCATCGACAGATGAATGGATAAAGAAGAGGTGGTATATATATACACAATGGATTATTACGCAGCCATCAAAAGGAATGAGGTGTTGCCATGGACAACGACGTGGATGGAACTGGAGGGTCCGACGATTAGTGAAATGAGTCAATCAGAGAAAGACATGTATCATATGACCTCACTGATATGAGGGATTCTTAATCTCAGGAACAGAGTGAGGCTTGCTGGAGTGGTCGGGGGGGGGGATGGGGTGGCTGGGTGATAGACTTTGGGGAGGGTATGAGCTACGGTGAGCGCTGTGAATTGTGTAAGACTGTTGAATCACAGATCTGTACTTCTGAAACAAATAACGCAACATATTTTAAGAATAAAGGAAAACAAGGAGACAGCAGGAGAGGAAGAATGAAGGGGAGTTAGTGAGAGGGGGAGACGGACCAGGAGAGATGATGGATTCTGAAAAAAAATCCGAGGTTTCTAGAGGGGAGGTGGGTCGGTGGATTGGTTTGACTGGTGATGGTTATTAAAGAGGGCACATTCTGCATGGAGCACTGTGTGTTAGGAACAAACAATGAATCATGGGACAGTACACCAAAACAAATGATGTAGTACATGGTGATTAACAAAGCAATAAAAAACAAAGACTGTAATAAGAGATGAAGAAGGACACTATATCCTACTTAAAGGGTCTATCCAACAAGAAGATCTCACAATTGTAAATATCTATGCCCCGAACATGGGAGCATCCAATTATATAAGGCAATTAAGAAGAAAAGCAAAGAAACACATTGACCACCATACAATCATAGTGGGGGACTTTAACACCCCCCTGACTGAAATGGCCAGATCATCTAAGCAAAAGATCAACAAGGAAAGAAAGACTTTAAATGACACACTGGAACAAATGGACTTCACAGACATATTCAGAACGTTCCATCCCAATGCAACGGAATACACATTCTTCTCTAGTGCCCATGGAACATTCTCCAGAATGGATCACATCCTAGGTCACAAATCAGGTCTCAACCGGTACCCAAAGATTGGGATCATTCCCTGCACATTTTCAGACCACAATGCTTTGAAACTAGAACTCAATCACAAGAGGAATGTGGGAAAGAACTCAAATACATGGAGGCTAAAGAGCATCCTACGAAAGAATGAATGGGTCAACCAGGAAATTAAAGAAGAATTTAAAAAGTTCATGGAAACCAATGAAAATGAAAACTCAACTGTCCAAAATCTTTGGGATACAGCCAAGGCAGTCCTGCGAGGAAAGTATATAGCAATACAAGCCTTTCTCAAGAAACAAGAAAGGTCTCAAATACACACCCAACCCTACACCTAAAGGAGCTGGAGAAAGAACGGCAAATAAAGCCTAAACCCAGCAGGAGAAGAGAAATCATGCAGTTCAGAGCAGAAATCAATGAAATAGAACCCAGAAGAACAGTAGAAGTGATCAACGGAACTAGGAGCTGGTACTTTGAAAGAATTCACAAGATTGATACACCCCTGTCCAGGCTGATCAAAAAGAAAAGAGAAATGACCCAAATCAACAAAATCATGAATGAAAGAGGAGAGATCACAAACAACACCAAAGAAATACAAACAATTATAAGAACGTAATCTGAGCAACCCTAGGGCAGCAAATTCCATAACCTGGAAGAAATGGGTGCATTCCTAGAGATGTGTCAACTAACAAAACTGACCCAGGAAGAAATAGAAAACATGAACAGTCCTATAACCACGAAGGCAATTGAAGTAGTCATCAAAAACCTCCCAAGAAACCAAAGCCCAGGGCCAGATGGTTTCCCAGGGGATTTCTATCAGACATTTAAAGAAGAATTAATACCTATTCTCCTGAAACTGTTCCAAACAATAGAAATGGAAGGAAAACTTCCAAACTCATTTATGAGGCCACCATTACCTTGATTCCAAAACCAGACAAAGATCCCATCAAAAAGGAGAATTAGAGACCAATATCCTTGATGAACATCGATGCAAAAATTCTCACCAAAATACTAGACAAGAGGACCCAACAGTACATGAAAAGGAGTATTCACCATGATCAAGTGGGATTTATCCCTGGGCTGCAAGGCTGGTTCAACATCCGCAAATCAGTCAACGTGATCAAATACATTAACAAAATAAAGAACGAGAATCATATGATCCTCTCAATAGATGCAGAAAAAGCATTGGACAAACTACAGCACCCTTTCTGGATCAAACCTCTTCAGAGTATAGGGACAGCGGGTACATACCTCAATATCATAAAAGCCATCTACGAAAACCGTACAGCGAATATCATTCTCAATAGTGAAAAGCTGAGATCTTTTCCCCTAAGGTCAGGAACGCGGCAGGGATAGCCACTCTCACCACTGCTATTCAACATAGTATTAGAACTCCTAGCCACAGCAATCAGACAACAAAAAGTAATCCAAGGCATCCAAATCGGCAGAGAGGAAGTCAAACTCTCACTCTTGGCAGATGATATGATACTTTATGTGGAAAACCCAAACGACTCCACCCCAAAACTGCTAGAACTCACACAGCAATTCCGTCAAGTAGCAGGCTATAAAATCAATGCACAGGAATCAGTGGCATTCCTATACACCAACAACAAGACAGAAGAGAGACAAATCAAGGAGTCGATCCCATTCACAACTGCACCCAAAACCAGAAGAGACCTAGGAATATATTCATCCCAAGAGGCAAAGGATCTGTACTCAGAAAACTACAAAATACGCAGGAAAGCAATTGAAGAAGACACAAAGAAACGGAAAAACGTTCCATGCTCATGGATTGGGAGAACCAACATTGTGAAGAGGTCAATGCTATCTAGAGCAATCTACACACGCAATGCAATCCCCATCAAAATACCATCCACTTTTTTCCAGGAAATGGAACAAATACTCCTAAAATTTGAATGGAACCAGAAGAGACCCCGAATAGCCAGAGGAATATTGAGAAAGAAAAGCAAAGCTGGCGGCATCACAGTTCTGGACTTCCAGCTCTATGACAAAGCTGTCATCATCAAGACAGTATGGTACTGGCACAAAAACAGACACATGGATCCATGGAACAGAATCGAGAGCCCAGAAATGGACCCTCAACTCTATGGTCAACTTATCTTTGACAGAGCAGGAAGGAATGTCCAATGGCAAAAAGAGAGTCTCTTCAACAACTGGTGTTGGGAGAATTGGACAGCCCCATGCAGAAGAATGACAGTGGACCACTTCCTGACACCACACACAAAAGTAGACTCCAAATGGTTGAAAGACCTCAATGTGAGACAGGAGTCCATTAAAATCCTAAAGGAGAACACAGGTAGCAAGCACTTCGACCTCAGCCGCAGCAACTTCTTCCTAGAAACATCACCAAAGGCACGGGAAGCCAGGGCAAAAATGAACTATTGGGATTTCATCAAGATAAAAAGCTTTGGCACAGCAAAAGAAACAGTCCACAAAACCAAAAGACAACCGACAGAATGGGAGAAATTATTTGCAAATGACCTATCAGATAAAGGGCTACTACCCAATATGTATAAAAACTTATCAAACTCAACACCCAAAGAACAAATAATCCAATCAAGAAATAGGCAGAAGACATGAACAGACATTTTTCCAAAGAAGACATCCAAATGGCCCACAGGCACATGAAAAAGTGCTCAACACGGCTTGGCATCAGAGAAATCCAAATGAAAACCTCAATGAGATACCACCTCACACCCGTCAGAATGGCTCAAATGAACAATTCAGGGAACGACAGAGTTTGGCGGGGATGTGGAGATAGGGGAACCCGCCGACACTGGTGGTGGGAATGCAAGCTGCTGCAACCCCTCTGGAAAACAGTATGGAGGTTCCTCACACAGTTGAAATTAGAGCTACCATTCGATCCAACATTTGCACTCCTGGGTATTTACCCCAAAGATACAAATGTAGGGACCCGAAGCGGTACGTGCACCCCATTGTTTATAGCAGCAATGTCCACAATAGCCAAACTGTGGAAACAGCCAAGATGTCCATCGACAGATGAATGGATAAAGAAGAGGTGGTATATATATACACAATGGACTATTACGCAGCCATCAAAAGGAATGAGATGTTGCCATGGACAACGACGTGGATGGAACTGGAGGGTCCGACGATTAGTGAAATAAGTCAATCAGAGAAAGACATGTATCATATGACCCCACTGATATGAGGGATTCTTAATCTCAGGAACAGAGTGAGGCTTGCTGGAGTGGTCGGGGGTGGGAGGGATGGGGTGGCTGGGTGATAGACATTGGGGAGGGTATGAGCTACGGTGAGCGCTGTGAATTGTGTAAGACTGTTGAATCACAGATCTGTACTTCTGAAACAACGCAACATATTTTAAGAATAAAGGAAAAGAAGGAGACAGCAGGAGTGGAAGAATGAAGGGGAGTTAGTGAGAGGATGAGACGGACCAGGAGAGATGATGGGTTCTGAAAAAAAATCTGAGGTTTCTAGAGGGGAGGTGGGTCGGGGGATTGGTTAGCCTGGTGGTGGGTATTAAAGAGGGCACATTCTCCATGGAGCACTGTGTGTTAGGAACAAACAATGAATCATGGGACACTACACCAAAACAAATGATGTACTCCATGGTGATTAACAAAGCAATAAAAAACAAAGACTGTAATAAGAGATGAAGAAGGACACTATATCCTACTTAATGGGTCTATCCAACAAGAAGATCTCACAATTGTAAATATCTATGCCCCGAACATGGGAGCATCCAATTATATAAGCCAATTAAGAAGAAAAGCAAAGAAACACATTGACCACCATACAATCATAGTGGGGGACATTAACACCCCCCTGACTGAAATGGCCAGATCATCTAAGCAAAAGATCAACAAGGAAATAAAGACTTTAAATGACACACTGGACCAAATGGACTTCACAGACATATTCAGAACGTTCCATCCCAATGCAACGGAATACACATTCTTCTCTAGTGCCCATGGAACATTCTCCAGAATGGATCACATCCTAGGTCACAAATCAGGTCTCAACCGGTACCCAAAGATTGGGATCATTCCCTGCACATTTTCAGACCACAATGCTTTGAAACTAGAACTCAATCACAAGAGGAGAGTCGGAAAGAACTCAAATACATGGAGGCTAAAGAGCATCCTACGAAAGAATGAATGGGTCAACCAGGAAATTAAAGAAGAGTTTAAATAGTTCATGGAAACCAATGAAAATGAAAACTCAACTGTCCAAAATCTTTGGGATACAGCCAAGGCAGTCCTGCGAGGAAAGTATATAGCAATACAAGCCTTTCTCAAGAAACAAGAAAGGTCTCAAATACACACCCAACCCTACACCTAAAGGAGCTGGAGAAAGAACGGCAAATAAAGCCTAAACCCAGCAGGAGAAGAGAAATCATGCAGTTCAGAGCAGAAATCAATGAAATAGAACCCA
The DNA here is from genome assembly GCF_037043125.1 of Eumetopias jubatus. Taxonomy (NCBI): domain Eukaryota; kingdom Metazoa; phylum Chordata; class Mammalia; order Carnivora; family Otariidae; genus Eumetopias; species Eumetopias jubatus. Next base: position 2,496,734 of record NW_028274825.1, read on the forward strand.
GAAGAACGGTAGAAGTGATCAACGGAACTAGGAGCTGGTACTTTGAAAGAATTCACAAGATTGATACACCCCTGTCCAGGCTGATCAAAAAGAAAAGAGAAATGACCCAAATCAACAAAATCATGAATGAAAGAGGAGAGATCACAAACAACACCAAAGAAATACAAACAATTATAAGAACGTAATCTGAGCAACCCTAGGGCAGCAAATTCCATAACCTGGAAGAAATGGGTGCATTCCTAGAGATGTGTCAACTAACAAAACTGACCCAGGAAGAAATAGAAAACATGAACAGTCCTATAACCACGAAGGCAATTGAAGTAGTCATCAAAAACCTCCCAAGAAACCAAAGCCCAGGGCCAGATGGTTTCCCAGGGGAATTCTATCAGACATTTAAAGAAGAATTAATACCTATTCTCCTGAAACTGTTCCAAACAATAGAAATGGAAGGAAAACTTCCAAACTCATTTATGAGGCCACCATTACCTTGATTCCAAAACCAGACAAAGATCCCATCAAAAAGGAGAATTAGAGACCAATATCCTTGATGAACATGGATGCAAAAATTCTCACCAAAATACTAGCCAAGAGGACCCAACAGTACATGAAAAGGAGTATTCACCATGACCAAGTGGGATTTATCCCTGGGCTGCAAGGCTGGTTCAACATCCGCAAATCAGTCAACGTGATCAAATACATTAACAAAAGAAAGAACGAGAATCATATGATCCTCCCAAGAGATGCAGAAAAAGCATTGGACAAAGTACAGCACCCTTTCTGGATCAAAACTCTTCAGAGTATAGGGACAGCGGGTACATACCTCAATATCATAAAAGCCATCTACGAAAACCCTACAGCGAATATCATTCTCAATGGGGAAAAGCTGAGATCTTTTCCCCTAAGGTCAGCAACGCGGCAGGGATAGCCACTCTCACCACTGCTATTCAACATAGTATTAGAAGTCCTAGCCACAGCAATCAGACAACAAAAAGTAATCCAAGGCATCCAAATCGGCCGAGAGGAAGTCAAACTCTCACTCTTTGCAGATGATATGATACTTTATGTGGAAAACCCAAAAGACTCCACCCCAAAACTGCTAGAACTCACACAGCATTTCCGTCAAGTAGCAGGCTATAAAATCAATGCACAGGAATCAGTGGCATTCGTATACACCAACAACAAGACAGAAGAGAGACAAATCAAGGAGTCGATCCCATTCACAACTGCACCCAAAACCAGAAGAGACCTAGGAATATATTGAACCCAAGAGGCAAAGGATCTGTACTCAGAAAACTGCAAAATACGCAGGAAAGAAATTGAAGAAGACACAAAGAAACGGAAAAACGTTCCATGCTCATGGTTTGGGAGAACCAACATTGTGAAGAGGTCAATGCTACCTAGAGCAATCTACACATGCAATGCAATCCCCATCAAAATAGCATCCACTTTTTTCCACGAAATGGAACAAATAATCCTAAAATTTGAATGGAACGTGAAGAGACCCCGAGTAGCCAGAGGAATATTGAGAAAGAAAAGCAAAGCTGGCGGCATCACAATTCTGGACTTCCAGCTCTATGACAAAGCTGTCATCATCAAGACAGTATGGTACTGGCACAAAAACAGACACATGGATCCATGGAACAGAATCGAGAGCTCAGAAATGGACCCTCAACTCTATGGTCAACTTATCTTTGACAGAGCAGGAAGGAATGTCCAATGGCAAAAAGAGAGTCTCTTCAACAACTGGTGTTGGGAGAATTAGACAGCCTCATGCAGAAAAATGACACTGGACCATTTCCTGACACCACACACCGAAGTAGACTCCAAATGGTTGAAAGACCTCAATGTGAGACAGGAGTCCATCAAAATCCTAAAGGAGAACACAGGTAGCAAGCTCTTCGACCTCAGCCGCAGCAACTTCTTCCTAGAAACATCACCAAAGGCACGGGAAGCCAGGGCAAAAATGAACTATTGGGATTTCATCAAGATAAAAAGCTTTGGCACAGCAAAAGAAACAGTCCACAAAACCAAAAGACAACCGACAGAATGGGAGAAATTATTTGCAAATGACATATCAGATAAAGGACTACTATCCAATATGTATAAAAACTTATCAAACTCAACACCCAAAGAACAAATAATCCAATCAAGAAATAGGCAGAAGACATGAACAGACATTTTTCCAAAGAAGACATCCAAATGGCCCACAGGCACATGAAAAAGTGCTCAACACGGCTCGGCATCAGGGAAATCCAAATCAAAACCTCAATGAGATACCCCCTCACACCCGTCAGAATGGCTGAAATGAACAAGTCAGGGAACGACAGAGGTTGGCGGGGATGTGGAGAAAGGGGAACCCTCCTACACTGGTGGTGGGAATGCAACTGGTGCAACCCCTCTGAAAAGTGTATGGAGGTTCCTCAAACAGTTGAAATTAGAGCTACCATTCGATCCAGCAATTGCACTCCTGGGTATTTACCCCAAAGATACAAATGTAGGGACCCGAAGCGGTACGTGCACCCCATTGTTTATAGCAGCACTATCCACAATAGCCAAACGGTGGAAAGAGCCAAGATGTCCATCGACAGATGAATGGATAAAGAAGAGGTGGTATGTATATACACAATGGACTATTACGCAGCCATCAAAAGGAATGAGGTGTTGCCATGGACAACGACGTGGATGGAACTGGAGGGTCCGACGATTAGTGAAATAAGTCAATCAGAGAAAGACATGTATCATATGAACTCACTGATATGAGGGATTCTTAATCTCAGGAACAGAGTGAGGCTTGCTGGAGTGGTCGGGGGTGGGAGGGATGGGGTGGCTGGGTGATAGACATTGGGGAGGGTATGAGCTACGGTGAGCGCTGTGAATTGTGTAAGACTGTTGAATCACAGATCTGTACTTCTGAAACAAATAACGCAACATATTTTAAGAATAAAGGAAAACAAGGAGACAGCAGGAGAGGAAGAATGAAGGGGAGTTAGTGAGAGGGGGAGACGGACCAGGAGAGATGATGGATTCTGAAAAAAAATCCGAGGTTTCTAGAGGGGATGTGGGTCAGTGGATTGGTTTGACTGGTGATGGTTATTAAAGAGGGCACATTCTGCATGGAGCACTGTGTGTTAGGAACAAACAATGAATCATGGGACAGTACACCAAAACAAATGATGTAGTACATGGTGATTAACAAAGCAATAAAAAACAAAGACTGTAATAAGAGATGAAGAAGGACACTATATCTTACTTAAAGGGTCTATCCAACAAGAAGATCTCACAATTGTAAATGTCTATGCCCCGAACATGGGAGCATCCAATTATATAAGGCAATTAAGAAGAAAAGCAAAGAAACACATTGACCACCATACAATCATAGTGGGGGACTTTAACACCCCCCTGACTGAAATGGCCAGATCATCTAAGCAAAAGATCAACAAGGAAATAAAGACTTTAAATGACACACTGGACCAAATGGACTTCACAGACATATTCAGAACGTTCCATCCCAATGCAACGGAATACACATTCTTCTCTAGTGCCCATGGAACATTCTCCAGAATGGATCACATCCTAGGTCACAAATCAGGTCTCAACCGGTACCCAAAGATTGGGATCATTCCCTGCACATTTTCAGACCACAATGCTTTGAAACTAGAACTCAATCACAAGAGGAGAGTCGGAAAGAACTCAAATACATGGAGGCTAAAGAGCATCCTACGAAAGAATGAATGGGTCAACCAGGAAATTAAAGAAGAATTTAAAAAGTTCATGGAAACCAATGAAAATGAAAACTCAACTGTCCAAAATCTTTGGGATACAGCCAAGGCAGTCCTGCGAGGAAAGTATATAGCAATACAAGCCTTTCTCAAGAAACAAGAAAGGTCTCAAATACACACCCAACCCTACACCTAAAGGAGCTGGAGAAAGAACGGCAAATAAAGCCTAAACCCAGCAGGAGAAGAGAAATCATGCAGTTCAGAGCAGAAATCAATGAAATAGAACCCAGAAGAACAGTAGAAGTGATCAACGGAAGTAGGAGCTGGTACTTTGAAAGAATTCACAAGATTGATACACCCCTGTCCAGGCTGATCAAAAAGAAAAGAGAAATGACCCAAATCAACAAAATCATGAATGAAAGAGGAGAGATCACAAACAACACCAAAGAAATACAAACAATTATAAGAACGTAATCTGAGCAACCCTAGGGCAGCAAATTCCATAACCTGGAAGAAATGGGTGCATTCCTAGAGATGTGTCAACTAACAAAACTGACCCAGGAAGAAATAGAAAACATGAACAGTCCTATAACCACGAAGGCAATTGAAGTAGTCATCAAAAACCTCCCAAGAAACCAAAGCCCAGGGCCAGATGGTTTCCCAGGGGAATTCTATCAGACATTTAAAGAAGAATTAATACCTATTCTCCTGAAACTGTTCCAAACAATAGAAATGGAAGGAAAACTTCCAAACTCATTTATGAGGCCACCATTACCTTGATTCCAAAACCAGACAAAGATCCCATCAAAAAGGAGAATTAGAGACCAATATCCTTGATGAACATCGATGCAAAAATTCTCACCAAAATACTAGCCAAGAGGACCCAACAGTACATGAAAAGGAGTATTCACCATGACCAAGTGGGATTTATCCCTGGGCTGCAAGGCTGGTTCAACATCCGCAAATCAGTCAACGTGATCAAATACATTAACAAAAGAAAGAACGAGAATCATATGATCCTCCCAAGAGATGCAGAAAAAGCATTGGACAAAGTACAGCACCCTTTCTGGATCAAAACTCTTCAGAGTATAGGGACAGCGGGTACATACCTCAATATCATAAAAGCCATCTACGAAAACCCTACAGCGAATATCATTCTCAATGGGGAAAAGTTGAGATCTTTTCCCCTAAGGTCAGCAACGCGGCAGGGATAGCCACTCTCACCACTGCTATTCAACATAGTATTAGAAGTCCTAGCCACAGCAATCAGACAACAAAAAGTAATCCAAGGCATCCAAATCGGCAGAGAGGAAGTCAAACTCTCACTCTTTGCAGATGATATGATACTTTATGTGGAAAACCCAAAAGACTCCACCCCAAAACTGCTAGAACTCACACAGCAATTCCGTCAAGTAGTAGGCTATAAAATCAATGCACAGGAATCAGTGGCATTCCTATACACCAACAACAAGACAGAAGAGAGACAAATCAAGGAGTCGATCCCATTCACAACTGCACCCAAAACCAGAAGAGACCTAGGAATATATTCATCCCAAGAGGCAAAGGATCTGTACTCAGAAAACTACAAAATACGCAGGAAAGAAATTGAAGAAGACACAAAGAAACGGAAAAACGTTCCATGCTCATGGATTGGGAGAACCAACATTGTGAAGAGGTCAATGCTACCTAGAGCAATCTACACATGCAATGCAATCCCCATCAAAATACCATCCACTTTTTTCCAGGAAATGGAACAAATACTCCTAAAATTTGAATGGAACCAGAAGAGACCCCGAATAGCCAGAGGAATATTGAGAAAGAAAAGCAAAGCTGGCGGCATCACAATTCTGGACTTCCAGCTCTATGACAAAGCTGTCATCATCAAGACAGTATGGTCCTGGCACAAAAACAGACACATGGATCCATGGAACAGAATCGAGAGCCCAGAAATGGACCCTCAACTCTATGGTCAACTTATCTTTGACAGAGCAGGAAGGAATGTCCAGTGGCAAAACGAGAGTCTCTTCAACAACTGGTGTTGGGAGAATTGGACAGCCCCATGCAGAAGAATGACAGTGGACCATTTCCTGACACCACACACAAAAGTAGACTCCAAATGGTTGAAAGACCTCAATGTGAGACAGGAGTCCATCAAAATCCTAAAGGAGAACACAGGTAGCAAGCACTTCGACCTCAGCCGCAGCAACTTCTTCCTAGAAACATCACCAAAGGAACGGGAAGCCAGGGCAAAAATGAACTATTGGGATTTCATCAAGATAAAAAGCTTTGGCACAGCAAAAGAAACAGTCCACAAAACCAAAAGACAACCGACAGAATGGGAGAAATTATTTGCAAATGACCTATCAGATAAAGGGCTACTACCCAATATGTATAAAAACTTATCAAACTCAACACCCAAAGAACAAATAATCCAATCAAGAAATAGGCAGAAGACATGAACAGACATTTTTCCAAAGAAGACATCCAAATGGCCCACAGGCACATGAAAAAGTGCTCAACACGGCTTGGCATCAGAGAAATCCAAATGAAAACCTCAATGAGATACCACCTCACACCCGTCAGAATGGCTCAAATGAACAAGTCAGGGAACGACAGAGTTTGGCGGGGATGTGGAGATAGGGGAACCCGCCGACACTGGTGGTGGGAATGCAAGCTGCTGCAACCCCTCTGGAAAACAGTATGGTGGTTCCTCACACAGTTGAAATTAGAGCTACCATTCGATCCAACATTTGCACTCCTGGGTATTTACCCCAAAGATACAAATGTAGGGACCTGAAGCTTTACGTGCACCTCATTGTTTATAGCAGCAATGTCCACAATAGCCAAACTGTGGAAACAGCCAAGATGTCCATCGACAGATGAATGGATAAAGAAGAGGTGCTATATATATACACAATGGACTATTACGCAGCCATCAAAAGGAATGAGATGCTGCCATGGACAACGACGTGGATGGAACTGGAGGGTCCGACGATTAGTGAAATAAGTCAATCAGAGAAAGACATGTATCATATGACCCCACTGATATGAGGGATTCTTAATCTCAGGAACAGAGTGAGGCTTGCTGGAGTGGTCGGGGGTGGGAGGGATGGGGTGGCTGGGTGATAGACATTGGGGAGGGTATGAGCTACGGTGAGCGCTGTGAATTGTGTAAGACTGTTGAATCACAGATCTGTACTTCTGCAACAACGCAACATATTTTAAGAATAAAGGAAAAGAAGGAGACAGCAGGAGTGGAAGAATGAAGGGGAGTTAGTGAGAGGATGAGACGGACCAGGAGAGATGATGGGTTCTGAAAAAAAATCTGAGGTTTCTAGAGGGGAGGTGGGTCGGGGGATTGGTTAGCGTGGTGGTGGGTATTAAAGAGGGCACATTCTCCATGGATCACTGTGTGTTAGGAACAAACAATGAATCATGGGACACTACACCAAAACAAATGATGTACTCCATGGTGATTAACAAAGCAATAAAAAACAAAGACTGTAATAAGAGATGAAGAAGGACACTATATCCTACTTAGTGGGTCTATCCAACAAGAAGATCTCACAATTGTAAATATCTATGCCCCGAACATGGGAGCATCCAATTATATAAGGCAATTAAGAAGAAAAGCAAAGAAACACATTGACCACCATACAATCATAGTGGGGGACTTTAACACCCCCCTGACTGAAATGGCCAGATCATCTAAGCAAAAGATCAACAAGGAAATAAAGACTTTAAATGACACACTGGACCAAATGGACTTCACAGACATATTCAGAACGTTCCATCCCAATGCAACGGAATACACATTCTTCTCTAGTGCCCATGGAACATTCTCCAGAATGGATCACATCCTAGGTCACAAATCAGGTCTCAACCGGTACCCAAAGATTGGGATCATTCCCTTCACATTTTCAGACCACAGTGCTTTGAAACTAGAACTCAATCACAAGAGGAGAGTCGGAAAGAACTCAAATACATGGAGGCTAAAGAGCATCCTACGAAAGAATGAATGGGTCAACCAGGAAATTAAAGAAGAATTTAAAAAGTTCATGGAAACCAATGAAAATGAAAACTCAACTGTCCAAAATCTTTGGGATACAGCCAAGGCAGTCCTGCGAGGAAAGTATATAGCAATACAAGCCTTTCTCAAGAAACAAGAAAGGTCTCAAATACACACCCAACCCTACACCTAAAGGAGCTGGAGAAAGAACGGCAAATAAAGCCTAAACCCAGCAGGAGAAGAGAAATCATGCAGTTCAGAGCAGAAATCAATGAAATAGAACCCAGAAGAACAGTAGAAGTGATCAACGGAAGTAGGAGCTGGTACTTTGAAAGAATTCACAAGATTGATACACCCCTGTCCAGGCTGATCAAAAAGAAAAGAGAAATGACCCAAATCAACAAAATCATGAATGAAAGAGGAGAGATCACAAACAACACCAAAGAAATACAAACAATTATAAGAACGTAATCTGAGCAACCCTAGGGCAGCAAATTCCATAACCTGGAAGAAATGGGTGCATTCCTAGAGATGTGTCAACTAACAAAACTGACCCAGGAAGAAATAGAAAACATGAACAGTCCTATAACCACGAAGGCACTTGAAGTAGTCATCAAAAACCTCCCAAGAAACCAAAGCCCAGGGCCAGATGGTTTCCCAGGGGAATTCTATCAGACATTTAAAGAAGAATTAATACCTATTCTCCTGAAACTGTTCCAAACAATAGAAATGGAAGGAAAACTTCCAAACTCATTTATGAGGCCACCATTACCTTGATTCCAAAACCAGACAAAGATCCCATCAAAAAGGAGAATTAGAGACCAATATCCTTGATGAACATCGATGCAAAAATTCTCACCAAAATACTAGCCAAGAGGACCCAACAGTACATGAAAAGGAGTATTCACCATGACCAAGTGGGATTTATCCCTGGGCTGCAAGGCTGGTTCAACATCCGCAAATCAGTCAACGTGATCAAATACATTAACAAAAGAAAGAACGAGAATCATATGATCCTCCCAAGAGATGCAGAAAAAGCATTGGACAAAGTACAGCACCCTTTCTGGATCAAAACTCTTCAGAGTATAGGGACAGCGGGTACATACCTCAATATCATAAAAGCCATCTACGAAAACCCTACAGCGAATATCATTCTCAATGGGGAAAAGCTGAGATCTTTTCCCCTAAGGTCAGCAACGCGGCAGGGATAGCCACTCTCACCACTGCTATTCAACATAGTATTAGAAGTCCTAGCCACAGCAATCAGACAACAAAAAGTAATCCAAGGCTCCAAATCGGCAGAGAGGAAGTCAAACTCTCACTCTTTGCAGATGATATGATACTTTATGTGGAAAACCCAAAAGACTCCACCCCAAAACTGCTAGAACTCACACAGCAATTCCGTCAAGTAGTAGGCTATAAAATCAATGCACAGGAATCAGTGGCATTCCTATACACCAACAACAAGACAGAAGAGAGACAAATCAAGGAGTCGATCCCATTCACAACTGCACCCAAAACCAGAAGAGACCTAGGAATATATTCATCCCAAGAGGCAAAGGATCTGTACTCAGAAAACTACAAAATACGCAGGAAAGAAATTGAAGAAGACACAAAGAAACGGAAAAACGTTCCATGCTCATGGATTGGGAGAACCAACATTGTGAAGAGGTCAATGCTACCTAGAGCAATCTACACATGCAATGCAATCCCCATCAAAATACCATCCACTTTTTTCCAGGAAATGGAACAAATACTCCTAAAATTTGAATGGAACCAGAAGAGACCCCGAATAGCCAGAGGAATATTGAGAAAGAAAAGCAAAGCTGGCGGCATCACAATTCTGGACTTCCAGCTCTATGACAAAGCTGTCATCATCAAGACAGTATGGTCCTGGCACAAAAACAGACACATGGATCCATGGAACAGAATCGAGAGCCCAGAAATGGACCCTCAACTCTATGGTCAACTTATCTTTGACAGAGCAGGAAGGAATGTCCAGTGGCAAAACGAGAGTCTCTTCAACAACTGGTGTTGGGAGAATTGGACAGCCCCATGCAGAAGAATGACAGTGGACCATTTCCTGACACCACACACAAAAGTAGACTCCAAATGGTTGAAAGACCTCAATGTGAGACAGGAGTCCATCAAAATCCTAAAGGAGAACACAGGTAGCAAGCACTTCGACCTCAGCCGCAGCAACTTCTTCCTAGAAACATCACCAAAGGCACGGGAAGCCAGGGCAAAAATGAACTATTGGGATTTCATCAAGATAAAAACTTTGGCACAGCAAAAGAAACAGTCCACAAAACCAAAAGACAACCGACAGAATGGGAGAAATTATTTGCAAATGACCTATCAGATAAAGGGCTACTACCCAATATGTATAAAAACTTATCAAACTCAACACCCAAAGAACAAATAATCCAATCAAGAAATAGGCAGAAGACATGAACAGACATTTTTCCAAAGAAGACATCCAAATGGCCCACAGGCACATGAAAAAGTGCTCAACACGGCTTGGCATCAGAGAAATCCAAATGAAAACCTCAATGAGATACCACCTCACACCCGTCAGAATGGCTCAAATGAACAAGTCAGGGAACGACAGAGTTTGGCGGGGATGTGGAGATAGGGGAACCCGCCGACACTGGTGGTGGGAATGCAAGCTGCTGCAACCCCTCTGGAAAACAGTATGGAGGTTCCTCACACAGTTGAAATTAGAGCTACCATTCGATCCAACATTTGCACTCCTGGGTATTTACCCCAAAGATACAAATGTAGGGACCCGAAGCGGTACGTGCACCCCATTGTTTATAGCAGCAATGTCCACAATAGCCAAACTGTGGAAACAGCCAAGATGTCCATCGACAGATGAATGGATAAAGAAGAGGTGATATATATATACACAATGGACTATTACGCAGCCATCAAAAGCAATGAGATGTTGCCATGGACAACGACGTGGATGGAACTGGAGGGTCCGACGATTAGTGAAATAAGTCAATCAGAGAAAGACATGTATCATATGACCCCACTGATATGAGGGATTCTTAATCTCAGGAACAGAGTGAGGCTTGCTGGAGTGGTCGGGGGTGGGAGGGATGGGGTGGCTGGGTGATAGACATTGGGGAGGGTATGAGCTACGGTGAGCGCTGTGAATTGTGTAAGATTGTTGAATCACAGATCTGTACTTCTAAAACAACGCAACATATTTTAAGAATAAAGGAAAAGAAGGAGACAGCAGGAGTGGAAGAATGAAGGGGAGTTAGTGAGAGGATGAGACGGACCAGGAGAGATGATGGGTTCTGAAAAAAAATCTGAGGTTTCTAGAGGGGAGGTGGGTCGGGGGATTGGTTAGCCTGGTGGTGGGTATTAAAGAGGGCACATTCTCCATGGAGCACTGTGTGTTAGGAACAAACAATGAATCATGGGACACTACACCCAAACAAATGATGTACTCCATGGTGATTAACAAAGCAATAAAAAACAAAGACTGTAATAAGAGATGAAGAAGGACACTATATCCTACTTAAAGGGTCTATCCAACAAGAAGATCTCACAATTGTAAATATCTATGCCCCGAACATGGGAGCATCCAATTATATAAGGCAATTAAGAAGAAAAGCAAAGAAACACATTGACCACCATACAATCATAGTGGGGGACTTTAACACCCCCCCTGACTGAAATGGCCAGATCATCTAAGCAAAAGATCAACAAGGAAATAAAGACTTTAAATGACACACTGGACCAAATGGACTTCACAGACATATTCAGAACGTTCCATCCCAATGCAACGGAATACACATTCTTCTCTAGTGCCCATGGAACATTCTCCAGAATGGATCACATCCTAGGTCACAAATCAGGTCTCAACCGGTACCCAAAGATTGGGATCATTCCCTGCACATTTTCAGACCACAATGTTTTGAAACTAGAACTCAATCACAAGAGGAGAGTCGGAAAGAACTCAAATACATGGAGGCTAAAGAGCATCCTACGAAAGAATGAATGGGTCAACCAGGAAATTAAAGAAGAATTTAAAAAGTTCATGGAAACCAATGAAAATGAAAACTCAACTGTCCAAAATCTTTGGGATACAGCCAAGGCAGTCCTGCGAGGAAAGTATATAGCAATACAAGCCTTTCTCAAGAAACAAGAAAGGTGTCAAATACACACCCAACCCTACACCTAAAGGAGCTGGAGAAAGAACGGCAAATAAAGCCTAAACCCAGCAGGAGAAGAGAAATCATGCAGTTCAGAGCAGAAATCAATGAAATAGAACCCAGAAGAACAGTAGAAGTGATCAACGGAACTAGGAGCTGGTACTTTGAAAGAATTCACAAGATTGATACACCCCTGTCCAGGCTGATCAAAAAGAAAAGAGAAATGACCCAAATCAACAAAATCATGAATGAAAGAGGAGAGATCACAAACAACACCAAAGAAATACAAACAATTATAAGAACGTAATCTGAGCAACCCTAGGGCAGCAAATTCCATAACCTGGAAGAAATGGGTGCATTCCTAGAGATGTGTCAACTAACAAAACTGACCCAGGAAGAAATAGAAAACATGAACAGTCCTATAACCACGAAGGCAATTGAAGTAGTCATCAAAAACCTCCCAAGAAACCAAAGCCCAGGGCCAGATGGTTTCCCAGGGGAATTCTATCAGACATTTAAAGAAGAATTAATACCTATTCTCCTGAAACTGTTCCAAACAATAGAAATGGAAGGAAAACTTCCAAACTCATTTATGAGGCCACCATTACCTTGATTCCAAAACCAGACAAAGATCCCATCAAAAAGGAGAATTAGAGACCAATATCCTTGATGAACATCGATGCAAAAATTCTCACCAAAATACTAGCCAAGAGGACCCAACAGTACATGAAAAGGAGTATTCACCATGACCAAGTGGGATTTATCCCTGGGCTGCAAGGCTGGTTCAACATCCGCAAATCAGTCAACGTGATCAAATACATTAACAAAAGAAAGAACGAGAATCATAGGATCCTCTCAATAGATGCAGAAAAAGCATTGGACAAAGTACAGCACCCTTTCTGGATCAAAACTCTTCAGAGTCTAGGGACAGCGGGTACATACCTCAATATCATAAAAGCCATCTACGAAAACCCTACAGCGAATATCATTCTCAATGGGGAAAAGCTGAGATCTTTTCCCCTAAGGTCAGGAACGCGGCAGGGATAGCCATTCTCACCACTGCTATTCAACATAGTATTAGAAGTCCTAGCCACAGCAATCAGACAACAAAATGTAATCCAAGGCATCCAAATCGGCAGAGAGGAAGTCAAACTCTCACTCTTTGCAGATGATATGATACTTTATGTGGAAAACCCAAAAGACTCCACCCCAAAACTGCTAGAACTCACACAGCAATTCCGTCAAGTAGCAGGCAATAAAATCAATGCACAGGAATCAGTGGCATTCCTATACACCAACAACAAGACAGAAGAGAGACAAATCAAGGAGTCGATCCCATTCACAACTGCACCCAAAACCAGAAGAGACCTAGGAATATATTCATCCCAAGAGGCAAAGGATCTGTACTCAGAAAACTACAAAATACGCAGGAAAGAAATTGAAGAAGACACAAAGAAACGGAAAAACGTTCCATGCTCATGGATTGGGAGAACCAACATTGTGAAGAGGTCAATGCTACCTAGAGCAATCTACACATGCAATGCAATCCCCATCAAAATACCATCCACTTTTTTCCAGGAAATGGAACAAATACTCCTAAAATTTGAATGGAACCAGAAGAGACCCCGAATAGCCAGAGGAATATTGAGAAAGAAAAGCAAAGCTGGCGGCATCACAATTCTGGACTTCCAGCTCTATGACAAAGCTGTCATCAACAAGACAGTATGGTACTGGCACAAAAACAGACACATGGATCCATGGAACAGAATCGAGAGCCCAGAAATGGACCCTCAACTCTATGGTCAACTTATCTTTGACAGAGCAGGAAGGAATGTCCAATGGCAAAAAGAGAGTCTCTTCAACAACTGGTGTTGGGAGAATTGGACAGCCCCATGCAGAAGAATGACAGTGGACCATTTCCTGACACCACACACAAAAGTAGACTCCAAATGGTTGAAAGACCTCAATGTGAGACAGGAGTCCATCAAAATCCTAAAGGAGAACACAGGTAGCAAGCTCTTCGACCTCAGCCGCAGCAACTTCTTCCTAGAAACATCACCAAAGGCACGGGAAGCCAGGGCAAAAATGAACTATTGGGATTTCATCAAGATAAAAAGCTTTGGCACAGCAAAAGAAACAGTCCACAAAACCAAAAGACAACCGACAGAATGGGAGAAATTATTTGCAAATGACCTATCAGATAAAGGGCTACTACCCAATATGTATAAAAACTTATCAAACTCAACACCCAAAGAACAAATAATCCAATCAAGAAATAGGCAGAAGACATGAACAGAGATTTTTCCAAAGAAGACATCCAAATGGCCCACAGGCACATGAAAAAGTGCTCAACACGGCTTGGCATCAGAGAAATCCAAATGAAAACCTCAATGAGATACCACCTCACACCCGTCAGAATGGCTCAAATGAACAAGTCAGGGAACGACAGAGTTTGGCGGGGATGTGGAGATAGGGGAACCCGCCGACACTGGTGGTGGGAATGCAAGCTGCTGCAACCGCTCTGGAAAACAGTATGGAGGTTCCTCACACAGTTGAAATTAGAGCTACCCTTCGATCCAACATTTGCACTCCTGGGTATTTACCCCAAAGATACAAATGTAGGGACCCGAAGCGGTACGTGCACCCCATTGTTTATAGCAGCAATGTCCACAATAGCCAAACTGTGGAAACAGCCAAGATGTCCATCGACAGATGAATGGATAAAGAAGAGGTGGTATATATATACACAATGGACTATTACGCAGCCATCAAAAGGAATGAGATGTTTCCATGGACAACGACGTGGATGGAACTGGAGGGTCCGACGATTAGTGAAATAAGTCAATCAGAGAAAGACATGTATCATATGACCCCACTGATATGAGGGATTCTTAATCTCAGGAACAGAGTGAGGCTTGCTGGAGTGGTCGGGGGTGGGAGGGATGGGGTGGCTGGGTGATAGACATTGGGGAGGGTATGAGCTACGGTGAGCGCTGTGAATTGTGTAAGACTGTTGAATCACAGATCTGTACTTCTGAAACAACGCAACATATTTTAAGAATAAAGGAAAAGAAGGAGACAGCAGGAGTGGAAGAATGAAGGGGAGTTAGTGAGAGGATGAGACGGACCAGGAGAGATGATGGGTTCTGAAAAAAAATCTGAGGTTTCTAGAGGGGAGGTGGGTCGGGGGATTGGTTAGCCTGGTGGTGGGTATTAAAGAGGGCACATTCTCCATGGAGCACTGTGTGTTAGGAACAAACAATGAATCATGGGACACTACACCAAAACAAATGATGTACTCCATGGTGATTAACAAAGCAATAAAAAACAAAGACTGTAATAAGAGATGAAGAAGGACACTATATCCTACTTAAAGGGTCTATCCAACAAGAAGATCTCACAATTGTAAATATCTATGCCCCGAACATGGGAGCATCCAATTATATAAGGCAATTAAGAAGAAAAGCAAAGAAACACATTGACCACCATACAATCATAGTGGGGGCTTTAACACTCCCCCTGACTGAAATGGCCAGATCATCTAAGCAAAAGATCAACAAGGAAATAAAGACTTTAAATGACACACTGGACCAAATGGACTTCACAGACATATTCAGAACGTTCCATCCCAATGCAACGGAATACACATTCTTCTCTAGTGCCCATGGAACATTCTCCAGAATGGATCACATCCTAGGTCACAAATCAGGTCTCAACCGGTACCCAAAGATTGGGATCATTCCCTGCACATTTTCAGACCACAATGCTTTGAAACTAGAACTCAATCACAAGAGGAGAGTCGGAAAGAACTCAAATACATGGAGGCTAAAGAGCATCCTACGAAAGAATGAATGGGTCAACCAGGAAATTAAAGAAGAATTTAAAAAGTTCATGGAAACCAATGAAAATGAAAACTCAACTGTCCAAAATCTTTGGGATACAGCCAAGGCAGTCCTGCGAGGAAAGTATATAGCAATACAAGCCTTTCTCAAGAAACAAGAAAGGTCTCAAATACACACCCAACCCTACACCTAAAGGAGCTGGAGAAAGAACGGCAAATAAAGCCTAAACCCAGCAGGAGAAGAGAAATCATGCAGTTCAGAGCAGAAATCAATGAAATAGAACCCAGAAGAACAGTAGAAGTGATCAACGGAACTAGGAGCTGGTACTTTGAAAGAATTCACAAGATTGATACACCCCTGTCCAGGCTGATCAAAAAGAAAAGAGAAATGACCCAAATCAACAAAATCATGAATGAAAGAGGAGAGATCACAAACAACACCAAAGAAATACAAACAATTATAAGAACGTAATCTGAGCAACCCTAGGGCAGCAAATTCCATAACCTGGAAGAAATGGGTGCATTCCTAGAGATGTGTCAACTAACAAAACTGACCCAGGAAGAAATAGAAAACATGAACAGTCCTATAACCACGAAGGCACTTGAAGTAGTCATCAAAAACCTCCCAAGAAACCAAAGCCCAGGGCCAGATGGTTTCCCAGGGGAATTCTATCAGACATTTAAAGAAGAATTAATACCTATTCTCCTGAAACTGTTCCAAACAATAGAAATGGAAGGAAAACTTCCAAACTCATTTATGAGGCCACCATTACCTTGATTCCAAAACCAGACAAAGATCCCATCAAAAAGGAGAATTAGAGACCAATATCCTTGATGAACATCGATGCAAAAATTCTCACCAAAATACTAGCCAAGAGGACCCAACAGTACATGAAAAGGAGTATTCACCATGACCAAGTGGGATTTATCCCTGGGCTGCAAGGCTGGTTCAACATCCGCAAATCAGTCAACGTGATCAAATACATTAACAAAAGAAAGAACGAGAATCATATGATCCTCTCAATAGATGCAGAAAAAGCATTGGACAAAGTACAGCACCCTTTCTGGATCAAAACTCTTCAGAGTATAGGGACAGCGGGTACATACCTCAATATCATAAAAGCCATCTACGAAAACCGTACAGCGAATATCATTCTCAATGGTGAAAAGCTGAGATCTTTTCCCCTAAGGTCAGGAACGCGGCAGGGATAGCCACTCTCACCACTGCTATTCAACATAGTATTAGAAGTCCTAGCCACAGCAATCAGACAACAAAAAGTAATCCAAGGCATCCAAATCGGCAGAGAGGAAGTCAAACTCTCACTCTTTGCAGATGATATGATACTTTATGTGGAAAACCCAAAAGACTCCACCCCAAAACTGCTAGAACTCACACAGCAATTCCGTCATGTAGCAGGCTATAAAATCAATGCACAGGAATCAGTGGCATTCCTATACACCAACAACAAGACAGAAGAGAGACAAATCAAGGAGTCGATCCCATTCACAACTGCACCCAAAACCAGAAGAGACCTAGGAATATATTCATCCCAAGAGGCAAAGGATCTGTACTCAGAAAACTACAAAATACGCAGGAAAGAAATTGAAGAAGACACAAAGAAACGGAAAAACGTTCCATGCTCATGGATTGGGAGAACCAACATTGTGAAGAGGTCAATGCTATCTAGAGCAATCTACACACGCAATGCAATCCCCATCAAAATACCATCCACTTTTTTCCAGGAAATGGAACAAATACTCCTAAAATTTGAATGGAACCAGAAGAGACCCCGAATAGCCAGAGGAATATTGAGAAAGAAAAGCAAAGCTGGCGGCATCACAGTTCTGGTCTTCCAGCTCTATGACAAAGCTGTCATCATCAAGACAGTATGGTACTGGCACAAAAACAGACACATGGATCCATGGAACAGAATCGAGAGCCCAGAAATGGACCCCCAACTCTATGGTCAACTTATCTTTGACAGAGCAGGAAGGAATGTCCAATGGCAAAAAGAGAGTCTCTTCAACAACTGGTGTTGGGAGAATTGGACAGCCCCATGCAGAAGAATGACAGTGGACCATTTCCTGACACCACACACAAAAGTAGACTCCAAATGGTTGAAAGACCTCAATGTGAGACAGGAGTCCATTAAAATCCTAAAGGAGAACACAGGTAGCAAGCACTTCGACCTCAGCCGCAGCAACTTCTTCCTAGAAACATCACCAAAGGCACGGGAAGCCAGGGCAAAAATGAACTATTGGGATTTCATCAAGATAAAAAGCTTTGGCACAGCAAAAGAAACAGTCCACAAAACCAAAAGACAACCGACAGAATGGGAGAAATTATTTGCAAATGACCTATCAGATAAAGGGCTACTACCCAATATGTATAAAAACTTATCAAACTCAACACCCAAAGAACAAATAATCCAATCAAGAAATAGGCAGAAGACATGAACAGACATTTTTCCAAAGAAGACATCCAAATGGCCCACAGGCACATGAAAAAGTGCTCAACACGGCTTGGCATCAGAGAAATCCAAATGAAAACCTCAATGAGATACCACCTCACACCCGTCAGAATGGCTTAAATGAACAAGTCAGGGAACGACAGAGTTTGGCGGGGATGTGGAGATAGGGGAACCCGCCGACACTGGTGGTGGGAATGCAAGCTGCTGCAACCCCTCTGGAAAACAGTATGGAGGTTCCTCACACAGTTGAAATTAGAGCTACCATTCGATCCAACATTTGCACTCCTGGGTATTTACCCCAAAGATACAAATGTAGGGACCCGAAGCGGTACGTGCACCCCATTGTTTATAGCAGCAATGTCCACAATAGCCAAACTGTGGAAACAGCCAAGATGTCCATCGACAGATGAATGGATAAAGAAGAGGTGGTATATATATACACAATGGACTATTACGCAGCCATCAAAAGGAATGAGATGTTGCCATGGACAACGACGTGGATGGAACTGGAGGGTCCGACGATTAGTGAAATAAGTCAATCAGAGAAAGACATGTATCATATGACCCCACTGATATGAGGGATTCTTAATCTCAGGAACAGAGTGAGGCTTGCTGGAGTGGTCGGGGGTGGGAGGGATGGGGTGGCTGGGTGATAGACATTGGGGAGGGTATGAGCTACGGTGAGCGCTGTGAATTGTGTAAGACTGTTGAATCACAGATCTGTACTTCTGAAACAACGCAACATATTTTAAGAATAAAGGAAAAGAAGGAGACAGCAGGAGTGGAAGAATGAAGGGGAGTTAGTGAGAGGATGAGACGGACCAGGAGAGATGATGGGTTCTGAAAAAAAATCTGAGGTTTCTAGAGGGGAGGTGGGTCGGGGGATTGGTTAGCCTGGTGGTGGGTATTAAAGAGGGCACATTCTCCATGGAGCACTGTGTGTTAGGAACAAACAATGAATCATGGGACACTACACCAAAACAAATGATGTACTCCATGGTGATTAACAAAGCAATAAAAAACAAAGACTGTAATAAGAGATGAAGAAGGACACTATATCCTACTTAATGGGTCTATCCAACAAGAAGATCTCACAATTGTAAATATCTATGCCCCGAACATGGGAGCATCCAATTATATAAGGCAATTAAGAAGAAAAGCAAAGAAACACATTGACCACCATACAATCATAGTGGGGGACTTTAACACCCCCCTGACTGAAATGGCCAGATCATCTAAGCAAAAGATCAACAAGGAAATAAAGACTTTAAATGACACACTGGACCAAATGGACTTCACAGACATATTCAGAACGTTCCATCCCAATGCAACGGAATACACATTCTTCTCTAGTGCCCATGGAACATTCTCCAGAATGGATCACATCCTAGGTCACAAATCAGGTCTCAACCGGTACCCAAAGATTGGGATCATTCCCTGCACATTTTCAGACCACAATGCTTTGAAACTAGAACTCAATCACAAGAGGAGAGTCGGAAAGAACTCAAATACATGGAGGCTAAAGAGCATCCTACGAAAGAATGAATGGGTCAACCAGGAAATTAAAGAAGAGTTTAAAAAGTTCATGGAAACCAATGAAAATGAAAACTCAACTGTCCAAAATCTTTGGGATACAGCCAAGGCAGTCCTGCGAGGAAAGTATATAGCAATACAAGCCTTTCTCAAGAAACAAGAAAGGTCTCAAATACACACCCAACCCTACACCTAAAGGAGCTGGAGAAAGAACGGCAAATAAAGCCTAAACCCAGCAGGAGAAGAGAAATCATGCAGTTCAGAGCAGAAATCAATGAAATAGAACCCAGAAGAACGGTAGAAGTGATCAACGGAACTAGGAGCTGGTACTTTGAAAGAATTCACAAGATTGATACACCCCTGTCCAGGCTGATCAAAAAGAAAAGAGAAATGACCCAAATCAACAAAATCATGAATGAAAGAGGAGAGATCACAAACAACACCAAAGAAATACAAACAATTATAAGAACGTAATCTGAGCAACCCTAGGGCAGCAAATTCCATAACCTGGAAGAAATGGGTGCATTCCTAGAGATGTGTCAACTAACAAAACTGACCCAGGAAGAAATAGAAAACATGAACAGTCCTATAACCACGAAGGCACTTGAAGTAGTCATCAAAAACCTCCCAAGAAACCAAAGCCCAGGGCCAGATGGTTTCCCAGGGGAATTCTATCAGACATTTAAAGAAGAATTAATACCTATTCTCCTGAAACTGTTCCAAACAATAGAAATGGAAGGAAAACTTCCAAACTCATTTATGAGGCCACCATTACCTTGATTCCAAAACCAGACAAAGATCCCATCAAAAAGGAGAATTAGAGACCAATATCCTTGATGAACATCGATGCAAAAATTCTCACCAAAATACTAGCCAAGAGGACCCAACAGTAAATGAAAAGGAGTATTCACCATGACCAAGTGGGATTTATCCCTGGGCTGCAAGGCTGGTTCAACATCCGCAAAGCAGTCAACGTGATCAAATACATTAACAAAAGAAAGAAAGAGCATCATATGATCCTCTCAATAGATGCAGAAAAAGCATTGGACAATGTACAGCACCCTTTCTGGATCAAAACTCTTCAGAGTATAGGGACAGCGGGTACATTCCTCAATATCATAAAAGCCATCTACGAAAACCCTACAGCGAATATCATTCTCAATGGGGAAAAGCTGAGATCTTTTCCCCTAAGGTCAGCAACGCGGCAGGGATAGCCACTCTCACCACTGCTATTCAACATAGTATTAGAAGTCCTAGCCACAGCAATCAGACAAAAAAAGTAATCCAAGGCATCCAAATCGGCCGAGAGGAAGTCAAACTCTCACTCTTTGCAGATGATATGATACTTTATGTGGAAAACCCAAAAGACTCCACCCCAAAACTGCTAGAACTCACACAGCATTTCCGTCAAGTAGCAGGCTATAAAATCAACGCACAGGAATCAGTGGCATTCCTATACACCAACAACAAGACAGAAGAGAGACAAATCAAGGAGTCGATCCCATTCACAACTGCACCCAAAACCAGAAGAGACCTAGGAATATATTGAACCCAAGAGGCAAAGGATCTGTACTCAGAAAACTGCAAAATACGCAGGAAAGAAATTGAAGAAGACACAAAGAAACGGAAAAACGTTCCATGCTCATGGTTTGGGAGAACCAACATTGTGAAGAGGTCAATGCTACCTAGAGCAATCTACACATGCAATGCAATCCCCATCAAAATAGCATCCACTTTTTTCCACGAAATGGAACAAATAATCCTAAAATTTGAATGGAACGTGAAGAGACCCCGAGTAGCCAGAGGAATATTGAGAAAGAAAAGCAAAGCTGGCGGCATCACAGTTCTGGACTTCCAGCTCTATGACAAAGCTGTCATCATCAAGACAGTATGGTACTGGCACAAAAACAGACACATGGATCCATGGAACAGAATCGAGAGCCCAGAAATGGACCCTCAACTCTATGGTCAACTTATCTTTGACAGAGCAGGAAGGAATGTCCAATGGCAAAAAGAGAGTCTCTTCAACAACTGGTGTTGGGAGAATTGGACAGCCCCATGCAGAAGAATGACAGTGGACCATTTCCTGACACCACACACAAAAGTAGACTCCAAATGGTTGAAAGACCTCAATGTGAGACAGGAGTCCATTAAAATCCTAAAGGAGAACACAGGTAGCAAGCACTTCGACCTCAGCCGCAGCAACTTCTTCCTAGAAACATCACCAAAGGCACGGGAAGCCAGGGCAAAAATGAACTATTGGGATTTCATCAAGATAAAAAGCTTTGGCACAGCAAAAGAAACAGTCCACAAAACCAAAAGACAACCGACAGAATGGGAGAAATTATTTGCAAATGACCTATCAGATAAAGGGCTACTACCCAATATGTATAAAAACTTATCAAACTCAACACCCAAAGAACAAATAATCCAATCAAGAAATAGGCAGAAGACATGAACAGACATTTTTCCAAAGAAGACATCCAAATGGCCCACAGGCACATGAAAAAGTGCTCAACACGGCTTGGCATCAGAGAAATCCAAATGAAAACCTCAATGAGATACCATCTCACACCCGTCAGAATGGCTCAAATGAACAAGTCAGGGAACGACAGAGTTTGGCGGGGATGTGGAGATAGGGGAACCCGCCGACACTGGTGGTGGGAATGCAAGCTGCTGCAACCCCTCTGGAAAACAGTATGGAGGTTCCTCACACAGTTGAAATTAGAGCTACCATTCGATCCAACATTTGCACTCCTGGGTATTTACCCCAAAGATACAAATGTAGGGACCCGAAGCGGTACGTGCACCCCATTGTTTATAGCAGCAATGTCCACAATAGCCAAACTGTGGAAACAGCCAAGATGTCCATCGACAGATGAATGGATAAAGAAGAGGTGGTATATATATACACAATGGACTATTACGCAGCCATCAAAAGGAATGAGATGTTGCCATGGACAACGACGTGGATGGAACTGGAGGGTCCGACGATTAGTGAAATAAGTCAATCAGAGAAAGACATGTATCATATGACCCCACTGATATGAGGGATTCTTAATCTCAGGAACAGAGTGAGGCTTGCTGGAGTGGTCGGGGGTGGGAGGGATGGGGTGGCTGGGTGATAGACATTGGGGAGGGTATGAGCTACGGTGAGCGCTGTGAATTGTGTAAGACTGTTGAATCACAGATCTGTACTTCTGAAACAACGCAACATATTTTAAGAATAAAGGAAAAGAAGGAGACAGCAGGAGTGGAAGAATGAAGGGGAGTTAGTGAGAGGATGAGACGGACCAGGAGAGATGATGGGTTCTGAAAAAAAATCTGAGGTTTCTAGAGGGGAGGTGGGTCGGGGGATTGGTTAGCCTGGTGGTGGGTATTAAAGAGGGCACATTCTCCATGGAGCACTGTGTGTTAGGAACAAACAATGAATCATGGGACACTACACCAAAACAAATGATGTACTCCATGGTGATTAACAAAGCAATAAAAAACAAAGACTGTAATAAGAGATGAAGAAGGATACTATATCCTACTTAATGGGTCTATCCAACAAGAAGATCTCACAATTGTAAATATCTATGCCCCGAACATGGGAGCATCCAATTATATAAGGCAATTAAGAAGAAAAGCAAAGAAACACATTGACCACCATACAATCATAGTGGGGGACTTTAACACCCCCCTGACTGAAATGGCCAGATCATCTAAGCAAAAGATCAACAAGGAAATAAAGACTTTAAATGACACACTGGACCAAATGGACTTCACAGATATATTCAGAACGTTCCATCCCAATGCAACGGAATACACATTCTTCTCTAGTGCCCATGGAACATTCTCCAGAATGGATCACATCCTAGGTCACAAATCAGGTCTCAACCGGTACCCAAAGATTGGGATCATTCCCTGCACATTTTCAGACCACAATGCTTTGAAACTAGAACTCAATCACAAGAGGAGAGTCGGAAAGAACTCAAATACATGGAGGCTAAAGAGCATCCTACGAAAGAATGAATGGGTCAACCAGGAAATTAAAGAAGAGTTTAAAAAGTTCATGGAAACCAATGAAAATGAAAACTCAACTGTCCAAAATCTTTGGGATACAGCCAAGGCAGTCCTGCGAGGAAAGTATATAGCAATACAAGCCTTTCTCAAGAAACAAGAAAGGTCTCAAATACACACCCAACCCTACACCTAAAGGAGCTGGAGAAAGAACGGCAAATAAAGCCTAAACCCAGCAGGAGAAGAGAAATCATGCAGTTCAGAGCAGAAATCAATGAAATAGAACCCAGAAGAACGGTAGAAGTGATCAACGGAACTAGGAGCTGGTAATTTGAAAGAATTCACAAGATTGATACACCCCTGTCCAGGCTGATCAAAAAGAAAAGAGAAATGACCCAAATCAACAAAATCATGAATGAAAGAGGAGAGATCACAAACAACACCAAAGAAATACAAACAATTATAAGAACGTAATCTGAGCAAACCTAGGGCAGCAAATTCCATAACCTGGAAGAAATGGGTGCATTCCTAGAGATGTGTCAACTAACAAAACTGACCCAGGAAGAAATAGAAAACATGAACAGTCCTATAACCACGAAGGCAATTGAAGTAGTCATCAAAAACCTCCCAAGAAACCAAAGCCCAGGGCCAGATGGTTTCCCAGGGGAATTCTATCAGACATTTAAAGAAGAATTAATACCTATTCTCCTGAAACTGTTCCAAACAATAGAAATGGAAGGAAAACTTCCAAACTCATTTATGAGGCCACCATTACCTTGATTCCAAAACCAGACAAAGATCCCATCAAAAAGGAGAATTAGAGACCAATATCCTTGATGAACATCGATGCAAAAATTCTCACCAAAATACTAGCCAAGAGGACCCAACAGTACATGAAAAGGAGTATTCACCATGACCAAGTGGGATTTATCCCTGGGCTGCAAGGCTGGTTCAACATCCGCAAATCAGTCAACGTGATCAAATACATTAACAAAAGAAAGAAAGAGCATCATATGATCCTCTCAATAGATGCAGAAAAAGCATTGGACAAAGTACAGCACCCTTTCTGGATCAAAACTCTTCAGAGTATAGGGACAGCGGGTACATACCTCAATATCATAAAAGCCATCTACGAAAACCCTACAGCGAATATCATTCTCAATGGGGAAAAGCTGAGATCTTTTCCCCTAAGGTCAGCAACGCGGCAGGGATAGCCACTCTCACCACTGCTATTCAACATAGTATTAGAAGTCCTAGCCACAGCAATCAGACAACAAAAAGTAATCCAAGGCATCCAAATCGGCCGAGAGGAAGTCAAACTCTCACTCTTTGCAGATGATATGATACTTTATGTGGAAAACCCAAAAGACTCCACCCCAAAACTGCTAGAACTCACACAGCAATTCCGTCAAGTAGCAGGCTATAAAATCAACGCACAGGAATCAGTGGCATTCCTATACACCAACAACAAGACAGAAGAGAGACAAATCAAGGAGTCGATCCCATTCACAACTGCACCCAAAACCAGAAGAGACCTAGGAATATATTGAACCCAAGAGGCAAAGGATCTGTACTCAGAAAACTGCAAAATACGCAGGAAAGAAATTGAAGAAGACACAAAGAAACGGAAAAACGTTCCATGCTCATGGTTTGGGAGAACCAACATTGTGAAGAGGTCAATGCTACCTAGAGCAATCTACACATGCAATGCAATCCCCATCAAAATAGCATCCACTTTTTTCCACGAAATGGAACAAATAATCCTAAAATTTGAATGGAACGTGAAGAGACCCCGAGTAGCCAGAGGAATATTGAGAAAGAAAAGCAAAGCTGGCGGCATCACAATTCTGGACTTCCAGCTCTATGACAAAGCTGTCATCATCAAGACAGTATGGTACTGGCACAAAAACAGACACATGGATCCATGGAACAGAATCGAGAGCTCAGAAATGGACCCTCAACTCTATGGTCAACTTATCTTTGACAGAGCAGGAAGGAATGTCCAATGGCAAAAAGAGAGTCTCTTCAACAACTGGTGTTGGGAGAATTGGACAGCCCCATGCAGAAAAATGACACTGGACCATTTCCTGACACCACACACCGAAGTAGACTCCAAATGGTTGAAAGACCTCAATGTGAGACAGGAGTCCATCAAAATCCTAAAGGAGAACACAGGTAGCAAGCTCTTCGACCACAGCCGCAGCAACTTCTTCCTAGAAACATCACCAAAGGCACGGGAAGCCAGGGCAAAAATGAACTATTTGGATTTCATCAAGATAAAAAGCTTTGGCACAGCAAAAGAAACAGTCCACAAAACCAAAAGACAACCGACAGAATGGGAGAAATTATTTGCAAATGACCTATCAGATAAAGGGCTACTACCCAATATGTATAAAAACTTATCAAACTCAACACACAAAGAACAAATAATCCAATCAAGAAATAGGCAGAAGACATGAACAGACATTTTTCCAAAGAAGACATCCAAATGGCCCACAGGCACATGAAAAAGTGCTCAACACGGCTTGGCAACAGAGAAATCCAAATGAAAACCTCAATGAGATACCACCTCACACGCGTCAGAATGGCTCAAATGAACAAGTCAGGGAACGACAGAGTTTGGCGGGGATGTGGAGATAGGGGAACCCGCCGACACTGGTGGTGGGAATGCAAGCTGCTGCAACCCCTCTGGAAAACAGTATGGAGGTTCCTCACACAGTTGAAATTAGAGCTACCATTCGATCCAACATTTGCACTCCTGGGTATTTACCCCAAAGATACAAATGTAGGGACCCCAAGCGGTACGTGCACCCCATTGTTTATAGCAGCAATGTCCACAATAGCCAAACTGTGGAAACAGCCAAGATGTCCATCGACAGATGAATGGATAAAGAAGAGGTGGTATGTATATACACAATGGACTATTACGCAGCCATCAAAAGGAATGAGATGTTGCCATGGACAACGACGTGGATGGAACTGGAGGGTCCGACGATTAGTGAAATAAGTCAATCAGAGAAAGACATGTATCATATGACCCCACTGATATGAGGGATTCTTAATCTCAGGGACAGAGTGAGGCTTGCTGGAGTGGTCGGGGGTGGGAGGGATGGGGTGGCTGGGTGATAGACATTGGGGAGGGTATGAGCTACGGTGAGCGCTGTGAATTGTGTAAGACTGTTGAATCACAGATCTGTACTTCTGAAACAATGCAACATATTTTAAGAATAAAGGAAAAGAAGGAGACAGCAGGAGTGGAAGAATGAAGGGGAGTTAGTGAGAGGATGAGACGGACCAGGAGAGATGATGGGTTCTGAAAAAAAATCTGAGGTTTCTAGAGGGGAGGTGGGTCGGGGGATTGGTTAGCCTGGTGGTGGGTATTAGAGGGCACATTCTCCATGGAGCACTGTGTGTTAGGAACAAACAATGAATCATGGGACACTACACCAAAACAAATGATGTACTCCATGGTGATTAACAAAGCAATAAAAAACAAAGACTGTAATAAGAGATGAAGAAGGACACTATATCCTACTTAAAGGGTCTATCCAACAAGAAGATCTCACAATTGTAAATATCTATGCCCCGAACATGGGAGCATCCAATTATATAAGGCAATTAAGAAGAAAAGCAAAGAAACACATTGACCACCATACAATCATAGTGGGGGACTTTAACACCCCCCCTGACTGAAATGGCCAGATCATCTAAGCAAAAGATCAACAAGGAAATAAAGACTTTAAATGACACACTGGACCAAATGGACTTCACAGACATATTCAGAACGTTCCATCCCAATGCAACGGAATACACATTCTTCTCTAGTGCCCATGGAACATTCTCCAGAATGGATCACATCCTAGGTCACAAATCAGGTCTCAACCGGTACCCAAAGATTGGGATCATTCCCTGCACATTTTCAGACCACAATGTTTTGAAACTAGAACTCAATCACAAGAGGAGAGTCGGAAAGAACTCAAATACATGGAGGCTAAAGAGCATCCTACGAAAGAATGAATGGGTCAACCAGGAAATTAAAGAAGAATTTAAAAAGTTCATGGAAACCAATGAAAATGAAAACTCAACTGTCCAAAATCTTTGGGATACAGCCAAGGCAGTCCTGCGAGGAAAGTATATAGCAATACAAGCCTTTCTCAAGAAACAAGAAAGGTCTCAAATACACACCCACCCTACACCTAAAGGAGCTGGAGAAAGAACGGCAAATAAAGCCTAAACCCAGCAGGAGAAGAGAAATCATGCAGTTCAGAGCAGAAATCAATGAAATAGAACCCAGAAGAACAGTAGAAGTGATCAACGGAACTAGGAGCTGGTACTTTGAAAGAATTCACAAGATTGATACACCCCTGTCCAGGCTGATCAAAAAGAAAAGAGAAATGACCCAAATCAACAAAATCATGAATGAAAGAGGAGAGATCACAAACAACACCAAAGAAATACAAACAATTATAAGAACGTAATCTGAGCAACCCTAGGGCAGCAAATTCCATAACCTGGAAGAAATGGGTGCATTCCTAGAGATGTGTCAACTAACAAAACTGACCCAGGAAGAAATAGAAAACATGAACAGTCCTATAACCACGAAGGCAATTGAAGTAGTCATCAAAAACCTCCCAAGAAACCAAAGCCCAGGGCCAGATGGTTTCCCAGGGGAATTCTATCAGACATTTAAAGAAGAATTAATACCTATTCTCCTGAAACTGTTCCAAACAATAGAAATGGAAGGAAAACTTCCAAACTCATTTATGAGGCCACCATTACCTTGATTCCAAAACCAGACAAAGATCCCATCAAAAAGGAGAATTAGAGACCAATATCCTTGATGAACATCGATGCAAAAATTCTCACCAAAATACTAGCCAAGAGGACCCAACAGTACATGAAAAGGAGTATTCACCATGACCAAGTGGGATTTATCCCTGGGCTGCAAGGCTGGTTCAACATCCGCAAATCAGTCAACGTGATCAAATACATTAACAAAAGAAAGAACGAGAATCATATGATCCTCTCAATAGATGCAGAAAAAGCATTGGACAAAGTACAGCACCCTTTCTGGATCAAAACTCTTCAGAGTATAGGGACAGCGGGTACATACCTCAATATCATAAAAGCCATCTACGAAAACCCTACAGCGAATATCATTCTCAATGGGGAAAAGCTGAGATCTTTTCCCCTAAGGTCAGGAACGCGGCAGGGATAGCCATTCTCACCACTGCTATTCAACATAGTATTAGAAGTCCTAGCCACAGCAATCAGACAACAAAATGTAATCCAAGGCATCCAAATCGGCAGAGAGGAAGTCAAACTCTCACTCTTTGCAGATGATATGATACTTTATGTGGAAAACCCAAAAGACTCCACCCCAAAACTGCTAGAACTCACACAGCAATTCCGTCAAGTAGCAGGCTATAAAATCAATGCACAGGAATCAGTGGCATTCCTATACACCAACAACAAGACAGAAGAGAGACAAATCAAGGAGTCGATCCCATTCACAACTGCACCCAAAACCAGAAGAGACCTAGGAATATATTCATCCCAAGAGGCAAAGGATCTGTACTCAGAAAACTACAAAATACGCAGGAAAGAAATTGAAGAAGACACAAAGAAACGGAAAAACGTTCCATGCTCATGGATTGGGAGAACCAACATTGTGAAGAGGTCAATGCTACCTAGAGCAATCTACACATGCAATGCAATCCCCATCAAAATACCATCCACTTTTTTCCAGGAAATGGAACAAATACTCCTAAAATTTGAATGGAACCAGAAGAGACCCCGAATAGCCAGAGGAATATTGAGAAAGAAAAGCAAAGCTGGCGGCATCACAATTCTGGACTTCCAGCTCTATGACAAAGCTGTCATCAACAAGACAGTATGGTACTGGCACAAAAACAGACACATGGATCCATGGAACAGAATCGAGAGCCCAAAAATGGACCCTCAACTCTATGGTCAACTTATCTTTGACAGAGCAGGAAGGAATGTCCAATGGCAAAAAGAGAGTCTCTTCAACAACTGGTGTTGGGAGAATTGGACAGCCCCATGCAGAAGAATGACAGTGGACCATTTCCTGACACCACACACAAAAGTAGACTCCAAATGGTTGAAAGACCTCAATGTGAGACAGGAGTCCATCAAAATCCTAAAGGAGAACACAGGTAGCAAGCACTTCGACCTCAGCCGCAGCAACTTCTTCCTAGAAACATCACCAAAGGCACGGGAAGCCAGGGCAAAAATGAACTATTGGGATTTCATCAAGATAAAAAGCTTTGGCACAGCAAAAGAAACAGTCCACAAAACCAAAAGACAACCGACAGAATGGGAGAAATTATTTGCAAATGACCTATCAGATAAAGGGCTACTACCCAATATGTATAAAAACTTATCAAACTCAACACCCAAAGAACAAATAATCCAATCAAGAAATAGGCAGAAGACATGAACAGACATTTTTCCAAAGAAGACATCCAAATGGCCCACAGGCACATGAAAAAGTGCTCAACACGGCTTGGCATCAGAGAAATCCAAATGAAAACCTCAATGAGATACCACCTCACACCCGTCAGAATGGCTCAAATGAACAAGTCAGGGAACGACAGAGTTTGGCGGGGATGTGGAGATAGGGGAACCCGCCGACACTGGTGGTGGGAATGCAAGTTGCTGCAACCGCTCTGGAAAACAGTATGGAGGTTCCTCACACAGTTGAAATTAGAGCTACCATTCGATCCAACATTTGCACTCCTGGGTATTTACCCCAAAGATACAAATGTAGGGACCCGAAGCGGTACGTGCACCCCATTGTTTATAGCAGCAATGTCCACAATAGCCAAACTGTGGAAACAGCCAAGATGTCCATCGACAGATGAATGGATAAAGAAGAGGTGGTATATATATACACAATGGACTATTACGCAGCCATCAAAAGGAATGAGATGTTGCCATGGACAACGACGTGGATGGAACTGGAGGGTCCGACGATTAGTGAAATAAGTCAATCAGAGAAAGACATGTATCATATGACCCCACTGATATGAAGGATTCTTAATCTCAGGAACAGAGTGAGGCTTGCTGGAGTGGTCGGGGGTGGGAGGGATGGGGTGGCTGGGTGATAGACATTGGGGAGGGTATGAGCTACGGTGAGCGCTGTGAATTGTGTAAGACTGTTGAATCACAGATCTGTACTTCTGAAACAATGCAACATATTTTAAGAATAAAGGAAAAGAAGGAGACAGCAGGAGTGGAAGAATGAAGGGGAGTTAGTGAGAGGATGAGACGGACCAGGAGAGATGATGGGTTCTGAAAAAAAATCTGAGGTTTCTAGAGGGGAGGTGGGTCGGGGGATTGGTTAGCCTGGTGGTGGGTATTAAAGAGGGCACATTCTCCATGGAGCACTGTGTGTTAGGAACAAACAATGAATCATGGGACACTACACCAAAACAAATGATGTACTCCATGGTGATTAACAAAGCAATAAAAAACAAAGACTGTAATAAGAGATGAAGAAGGACACTATATCCTACTTAAAGGGTCTATCCAACAAGAAGATCTCACAATTGTAAATATCTATGCCCCGAACATGGGAGCATCCAATTATATAAGGCAATTAAGAAGAAAAGCAAAGAAACACATTGACCACCATACAATCATAGTGGGGGACTTTAACACCCCCCCTGACTGAAATGGCCAGATCATCTAAGCAAAAGATCAACAAGGAAATAAAGACTTTAAATGACACACTGGACCAAATGGACTTCACAGACATATTCAGAACGTTCCATCCCAATGCAACGGAATACACATTCTTCTCTAGTGCCCATGGAACATTCTCCAGAATGGATCACATCCTAGGTCACAAATCAGGTCTCAACCGGTACCCAAAGATTGGGATCATTCCCTGCACATTTTCAGACCACAATGTTTTGAAACTAGAACTCAATCACAAGAGGAGAGTCGGAAAGAACTCAAATACATGGAGGCTAAAGAGCATCCTACGAAAGAATGAATGGGTCAACCAGGAAATTAAAGAAGAATTTAAAAAGTTCATGGAAACCAATGAAAATGAAAACTCAACTGTCCAAAATCTTTGGGATACAGCCAAGGCAGTCCTGCGAGGAAAGTATATAGCAATACAAGCCTTTCTCAAGAAACAAGAAAGGTCTCAAATACACACCCAACCCTACACCTAAAGGAGCTGGAGAAAGAACGGCAAATAAAGCCTAAACCCAGCAGGAGAAGAGAAATCATGCAGTTCAGAGCAGAAATCAATGAAATAGAACCCAGAAGAACAGTAGAAGTGATCAACGGAACTAGGAGCTGGTACTTTGAAAGAATTCACAAGATTGATACACCCCTGTCCAGGCTGATCAAAAAGAAAAGAGAAATGACCCAAATCAACAAAATCATGAATGAAAGAGGAGAGATCACAAACAACACCAAAGAAATACAAACAATTATAAGAACGTAATCTGAGCAACCCTAGGGCAGCAAATTCCATAACCTGGAAGAAATGGGTGCATTCCTAGAGATGTGTCAACTAACAAAACTGACCCAGGAAGAAATAGAAAACATGAACAGTCCTATAACCACGAAGGCAATTGAAGTAGTCATCAAAAACCTCCCAAGAAACCAAAGCCCAGGGCCAGATGGTTTCCCAGGGGAATTCTATCAGACATTTAAAGAAGAATTAATACCTATTCTCCTGAAACTGTTCCAAACAATAGAAATGGAAGGAAAACTTCCAAACTCATTTATGAGGCCACCATTACCTTGATTCCAAAACCAGACAAAGATCCCATCAAAAAGGAGAATTAGAGACCAATATCCTTGATGAACATCGATGCAAAAATTCTCACCAAAATACTAGCCAAGAGGACCCAACAGTACATGAAAAGGAGTATTCACCATGACCAAGTGGGATTTATCCCTGGGCTGCAAGGCTGGTTCAACATCCGCAAATCAGTCAACGTGATCAAATACATTAACAAAAGAAAGAACGAGAATCATATGATCCTCTCAATAGATGCAGAAAAAGCATTGGACAAAGTACAGCACCCTTTCTGGATCAAAACTCTTCAGAGTATAGGGACAGCGGGTACATACCTCAATATCATAAAAGCCATCTACGAAAACCCTACAGCGAATATCATTCTCAATGGGGAAAAGCTGAGATCTTTTCCCCTAAGGTCAGGAACGCGGCAGGGATAGCCATTCTCACCACTGCTATTCAACATAGTATTAGAAGTCCTAGCCACAGCAATCAGACAACAAAATGTAATCCAAGGCATCCAAATCGGCAGAGAGGAAGTCAAACTCTCACTCTTGGCAGATGATATGATACTTTATGTGGAAAACCCAAAAGACTCCACCCCAAAACTGCTAGAACTCACACAGCAATTCCGTCAAGTAGCAGGCTATAAAATCAATGCACAGGAATCAGTGGCATTCCTATACACCAACAACAAGACAGAAGAGAGACAAATCAAGGAGTCGATCCCATTCACAACTGCACCCAAAACCAGAAGAGACCTAGGAATATATTCATCCCAAGAGGCAAAGGATCTGTACTCAGAAAACTACAAAATACGCAGGAAAGAAATTGAAGAAGACACAAAGAAACGGAAAAACGTTCCATGCTCATGGATTGGGAGAACCAACATTGTGAAGAGGTCAATGCTACCTAGAGCAATCTACACATGCAATGCAATCCCCATCAAAATACCATCCACTTTTTTCCAGGAAATGGAACAAATACTCCTAAAATTTGAATGGAACCAGAAGAGACCCCGAATAGCCAGAGGAATATTGAGAAAGAAAAGCAAAGCTGGCGGCATCACAATTCTGGACTTCCAGCTCTATGACAAAGCTGTCATCAACAAGACAGTATGGTACTGGCACAAAAACAGACACATGGATCCATGGAACAGAATCGAGAGCCCAGAAATGGACCCTCAACTCTATGGTCAACTTATCTTTGACAGAGCAGGAAGGAATGTCCAATGGCAAAAAGAGAGTCTCTTCAACAACTGGTGTTGGGAGAATTGGACAGCCCCATGCAGAAGAATGACAGTGGACCATTTCCTGACACCACACACAAAAGTAGACTCCAAATGGTTGAAAGACCTCAATGTGAGACAGGAGTCCATCAAAATCCTAAAGGAGAACACAGGTAGCAAGCACTTCGACCTCAGCCGCAGCAACTTCTTCCTAGAAACATCACCAAAGGCACGGGAAGCCAGGGCAAAAATGAACTATTGGGATTTCATCAAGATAAAAAGCTTTGGCACAGCAAAAGAAACAGTCCACAAAACCAAAAGACAACCGACAGAATGGGAGAAATTATTTGCAAATGACCTATCAGATAAAGGGCTACTACCCAATATGTATAAAAACTTATCAAACTCAACACCCAAAGAACAAATAATCCAATCAAGAAATAGGCAGAAGACATGAACAGACATTTTTCCAAAGAAGACATCCAAATGGCCCACAGGCACATGAAAAAGTGCTCAACACGGCTTGGCATCAGAGAAATCCAAATGAAAACCTCAATGAGATACCACCTCACACCCGTCAGAATGGCTCAAATGAACAAGTCAGGGAACGACAGAGTTTGGCGGGGATGTGGAGATAGGGGAACCCGCCGACACTGGTGGTGGGAATGCAAGCTGCTGCAACCCCTCTGGAAAACAGTATGGAGGTTCCTCACACAGTTGAAATTAGAGCTACCATTCGATCCAACATTTGCACTCCTGGGTATTTACCCCAAAGATACAAATGTAGGGACCCGAAGCGGTACGTGCACCCCATTGTTTATAGCAGCAATGTCCACAATAGCCAAACTGTGGAAACAGCCAAGATGTCCATCGACAGATGAATGGATAAAGAAGAGGTGGTATATATATACACAATGGACTATTACGCAGCCATCAAAAGGAATGAGATGTTGCCATGGACAACGACGTGGATGGAACTGGAGGGTCCGACGATTAGTGAAATAAGTCAATCAGAGAAAGACATGTATCATATGACCCCACTGATATGAGGGATTCTTAATCTCAGGAACAGAGTGAGGCTTGCTGGAGTGGTCGGGGGTGGGAGGGATGGGGTGGCTGGGTGATAGACATTGGGGAGGGTATGAGCTACGGTGAGCGCTGTGAATTGTGTAAGACTGTTGAATCATAGATCTGTACTTCTGAAACAATGCAACATATTTTAAGAATAAAGGAAAAGAAGGAGACAGCAGGAGTGGAAGAATGAAGGGGAGTTAGTGAGAGGATGAGACGGACCAGGAGAGATGATGGGTTCTGAAAAAAAATCTGAGGTTTCTAGAGGGGAGGTGGGTCGGGGGATTGGTTAGCCTGGTGGTGGGTATTAAAGAGGGCACATTCTCCATGGAGCACTGTGTGTTAGGAACAAACAATGAATCATGGGACACTACACCAAAACAAATGATGTACTCCATGGTGATTAACAAAGCAATAAAAAACAAAGACTGTAATAAGAGATGAAGAAGGACACTATATCCTACTTAAAGGGTCTATCCAACAAGAAGATCTCACAATTGTAAATATCTATGCCCCGAACATGGGAGCATCCAATTATATAAGGCAATTAAGAAGAAAAGCAAAGAAACACATTGACCACCATACAATCATAGTGGGGGACTTTAACACCCCCCCTGACTGAAATGGCCAGATCATCTAAGCAAAAGATCAACAAGGAAATAAAGACTTTAAATGACACACTGGACCAAATGGACTTCACAGACATATTCAGAACGTTCCATCCCAATGCAACGGAATACACATTCTTCTCTAGTGCCCATGGAACATTCTCCAGAATGGATCACATCCTAGGTCACAAATCAGGTCTCAACCGGTACCCAAAGATTGGGATCATTCTCTGCACATTTTCAGACCACAATGTTTTGAAACTAGAACTCAATCACAAGAGGAGAGTCGGAAAGAACTCAAATACATGGAGGCTAAAGAGCATCCTACGAAAGAATGAATGGGTCAACCAGGAAATTAAAGAAGAATTTAAAAAGTTCATGGAAACCAATGAAAATGAAAACTCAACTGTCCAAAATCTTTGGGATACAGCCAAGGCAGTCCTGCGAGGAAAGTATATAGCAATACAAGCCTTTCTCAAGAAACAAGAAAGGTCTCAAATACACACCCAACCCTACACCTAAAGGAGCTGGAGAAAGAACGGCAAATAAAGCCTAAACCCAGCAGGAGAAGAGAAATCATGCAGTTCAGAGCAGAAATCAATGAAATAGAACCCAGAAGAACAGTAGAAGTGATCAACGGAACTAGGAGCTGGTACTTTGAAAGAATTCACAAGATTGATACACCCCTGTCCAGGCTGATCAAAAAGAAAAGAGAAATGACCCAAATCAACAAAATCATGAATGAAAGAGGAGAGATCACAAACAACACCAAAGAAATACAAACAATTATAAGAACGTAATCTGAGCAACCCTAGGGCAGCAAATTCCATAACCTGGAAGAAATGGGTGCATTCCTAGAGATGTGTCAACTAACAAAACTGACCCAGGAAGAAATAGAAAACATGAACAGTCCTATAACCACGAAGGCAATTGAAGTAGTCATCAAAAACCTCCCAAGAAACCAAAGCCCAGGGCCAGATGGTTTCCCAGGGGAATTCTATCAGACATTTAAAGAAGAATTAATACCTATTCTCCTGAAACTGTTCCAAACAATAGAAATGGAAGGAAAACTTCCAAACTCATTTATGAGGCCACCATTACCTTGATTCCAAAACCAGACAAAGATCCCATCAAAAAGGAGAATTAGAGACCAATATCCTTGATGAACATCGATGCAAAAATTCTCACCAAAATACTAGCCAAGAGGACCCAACAGTACATGAAAAGGAGTATTCACCATGACCAAGTGGGATTTATCCCTGGGCTGCAAGGCTGGTTCAACATCCGCAAATCAGTCAACGTGATCAAATACATTAACAAAAGAAAGAACGAGAATCATATGATCCTCTCAATAGATGCAGAAAAAGCATTGGACAAAGTACAGCACCCTTTCTGGATCAAAACTCTTCAGAGTATAGGGACAGCGGGTACATACCTCAATATCATAAAAGCCATCTACGAAAACCCTACAGCGAATATCATTCTCAATGGGGAAAAGCTGAGATCTTTTCCCCTAAGGTCAGGAACGCGGCAGGGATAGCCATTCTCACCACTGCTATTCAACATAGTATTAGAAGTCCTAGCCACAGCAATCAGACAACAAAATGTAATCCAAGGCATCCAAATCGGCAGAGAGGAAGTCAAACTCTCACTCTTTGCAGATGATATGATACTTTATGTGGAAAACCCAAAAGACTCCACCCCAAAACTGCTAGAACTCACACAGCAATTCCGTCAAGTAGCAGGCTATAAAATCAATGCACAGGAATCAGTGGCATTCCTATACACCAACAACAAGACAGAAGAGAGACAAATCAAGGAGTCGATCCCATTCACAACTGCACCCAAAACCAGAAGAGACCTAGGAATATATTCATCCCAAGAGGCAAAGGATCTGTACTCAGAAAACTCAAAATACGCAGGAAAGAAATTGAAGAAGACACAAAGAAACGGAAAAACGTTCCATGCTCATGGATTGGGAGAACCAACATTGTGAAGAGGTCAATGCTACCTAGAGCAATCTACACATGCAATGCAATCCCCATCAAAATACCATCCACTTTTTTCCAGGAAATGGAACAAATACTCCTAAAATTTGAATGGAACCAGAAGAGACCCCGAATAGCCAGAGGAATATTGAGAAAGAAAAGCAAAGCTGGCGGCATCACAATTCTGGACTTCCAGCTCTATGACAAAGCTGTCATCAACAAGACAGTATGGTACTGGCACAAAAACAGACACATGGATCCATGGAACAGAATCGAGAGCCCAGAAATGGACCCTCAACTCTATGGTCAACTTATCTTTGACAGAGCAGGAAGGAATGTCCAATGGCAAAAAGAGAGTCTCTTCAACAACTGGTGTTGGGAGAATTGGACAGCCCCATGCAGAAGAATGACAGTGGACCATTTCCTGACACCACACACAAAAGTAGACTCCAAATGGTTGAAAGACCTCAATGTGAGACAGGAGTCCATCAAAATCCTAAAGGAGAACACAGGTAGCAAGCACTTCGACCTCAGCCGCAGCAACTTCTTCCTAGAAACATCACCAAAGGCACGGGAAGCCAGGGCAAAA
This sequence comes from Eumetopias jubatus, assembly GCF_037043125.1. Lineage (NCBI taxonomy): Eukaryota > Metazoa > Chordata > Mammalia > Carnivora > Otariidae > Eumetopias > Eumetopias jubatus. The sequence continues at coordinate 2,534,750 of NW_028274825.1, forward strand.
ATGAACTATTGGGATTTCATCAAGATAAAAAGCTTTGGCACAGCAAAAGAAACAGTCCACAAAACCAAAAGACAACCGACAGAATGGGAGAAATTATTTGCAAATGACCTATCAGATAAAGGGCTACTACCCAATATGTATAAAAACTTATCAAACTCAACACCCAAAGAACAAATAATCCAATCAAGAAATAGGCAGAAGACATGAACAGACATTTTTCCAAAGAAGACATCCAAATGGCCCACAGGCACATGAAAAAGTGCTCAACACGGCTTGGCATCAGAGAAATCCAAATGAAAACCTCAATGAGATACCACCTCACACCCGTCAGAATGGCTCAAATGAACAAGTCAGGGAACGACAGAGTTTGGCGGGGATGTGGAGATAGGGGAACCCGCCGACACTGGTGGTGGGAATGCAAGCTGCTGCAACCCCTCTGGAAAACAGTATGGAGGTTCCTCACACAGTTGAAATTAGAGCTACCATTCGATCCAACATTTGCACTCCTGGGTATTTACCCCAAAGATACAAATGTAGGGACCCGAAGCGGTACGTGCACCCCATTGTTTATAGCAGCAATGTCCACAATAGCCAAACTGTGGAAACAGCCAAGATGTCCATCGACAGATGAATGGATAAAGAAGAGGTGGTATATATATACACAATGGACTATTACGCAGCCATCAAAAGGAATGAGATGTTGCCATGGACAACGACGTGGATGGAACTGGAGGGTCCGACGATTAGTGAAATAAGTCAATCAGAGAAAGACATGTATCATATGACCCCACTGATATGAGGGATTCTTAATCTCAGGAACAGAGTGAGGCTTGCTGGAGTGGTCGGGGGTGGGAGGGATGGGGTGGCTGGGTGATAGACATTGGGGAGGGTATGAGCTACGGTGAGCGCTGTGAATTGTGTAAGACTGTTGAATCACAGATCTGTACTTCTGAAACAATGCAACATATTTTAAGAATAAAGGAAAAGAAGGAGACAGCAGGAGTGGAAGAATGAAGGGGAGTTAGTGAGAGGATGAGACGGACCAGGAGAGATGATGGGTTCTGAAAAAAAATCTGAGGTTTCTAGAGGGGAGGTGGGTCGGGGGATTGGTTAGCCTGGTGGTGGGTATTAAAGAGGGCACATTCTCCATGGAGCACTGTGTGTTAGGAACAAACAATGAATCATGGGACACTACACCAAAACAAATGATGTACTCCATGGTGATTAACAAAGCAATAAAAAACAAAGACTGTAATAAGAGATGAAGAAGGACACTATATCCTACTTAAAGGGTCTATCCAACAAGAAGATCTCACAATTGTAAATATCTATGCCCCGAACATGGGAGCATCCAATTATATAAGGCAATTAAGAAGAAAAGCAAAGAAACACATTGACCACCATACAATCATAGTGGGGGACTTTAACACCCCCCCTGACTGAAATGGCCAGATCATCTAAGCAAAAGATCAACAAGGAAATAAAGACTTTAAATGACACACTGGACCAAATGGACTTCACAGACATATTCAGAACGTTCCATCCCAATGCAACGGAATACACATTCTTCTCTAGTGCCCATGGAACATTCTCCAGAATGGATCACATCCTAGGTCACAAATCAGGTCTCAACCGGTACCCAAAGATTGGGATCATTCCCTGCACATTTTCAGACCACAATGTTTTGAAACTAGAACTCAATCACAAGAGGAGAGTCGGAAAGAACTCAAATACATGGAGGCTATAGAGCATCCTACGAAAGAATGAATGGGTCAACCAGGAAATTAAAGAAGAATTTAAAAAGTTCATGGAAACCAATGAAAATGAAAACTCAACTGTCCAAAATCTTTGGGATACAGCCAAGGCAGTCCTGCGAGGAAAGTATATAGCAATACAAGCCTTTCTCAAGAAACAAGAAAGGTCTCAAATACACACCCAACCCTACACCTAAAGGAGCTGGAGAAAGAACGGCAAATAAAGCCTAAACCCAGCAGGAGAAGAGAAATCATGCAGTTCAGAGCAGAAATCAATGAAATAGAACCCAGAAGAACAGTAGAAGTGATCAACGGAACTAGGAGCTGGTACTTTGAAAGAATTCACAAGATTGATACACCCCTGTCCAGGCTGATCAAAAAGAAAAGAGAAATGACCCAAATCAACAAAATCATGAATGAAAGAGGAGAGATCACAAACAACACCAAAGAAATACAAACAATTATAAGAACGTAATCTGAGCAACCCTAGGGCAGCAAATTCCATAACCTGGAAGAAATGGGTGCATTCCTAGAGATGTGTCAACTAACAAAACTGACCCAGGAAGAAATAGAAAACATGAACAGTCCTATAACCACGAAGGCAATTGAAGTAGTCATCAAAAACCTCCCAAGAAACCAAAGCCCAGGGCCAGATGGTTTCCCAGGGGAATTCTATCAGACATTTAAAGAAGAATTAATACCTATTCTCCTGAAACTGTTCCAAACAATAGAAATGGAAGGAAAACTTCCAAACTCATTTATGAGGCCACCATTACCTTGATTCCAAAACCAGACAAAGATCCCATCAAAAAGGAGAATTAGAGACCAATATCCTTGATGAACATCGATGCAAAAATTCTCACCAAAATACTAGCCAAGAGGACCCAACAGTACATGAAAAGGAGTATTCACCATGACCAAGTGGGATTTATCCCTGGGCTGCAAGGCTGGTTCAACATCTGCAAATCAGTCAACGTGATCAAATACATTAACAAAAGAAAGAACGAGAATCATATGATCCTCTCAATAGATGCAGAAAAAGCATTGGACAAAGTACAGCACCCTTTCTGGATCAAAACTCTTCAGAGTATAGGGACAGCGGGTACATACCTCAATATCATAAAAGCCATCTACGAAAACCCTACAGCGAATATCATTCTCAATGGGGAAAAGCTGAGATCTTTTCCCCTAAGGTCAGGAACGCGGCAGGGATAGCCATTCTCACCACTGCTATTCAACATAGTATTAGAAGTCCTAGCCACAGCAATCAGACAACAAAATGTAATCCAAGGCATCCAAATCGGCAGAGAGGAAGTCAAACTCTCACTCTTTGCAGATGATATGATACTTTATGTGGAAAACCCAAAAGACTCCACCCCAAAACTGCTAGAACTCACACAGCAATTCCGTCAAGTAGCAGGCTATAAAATCAATGCACAGGAATCAGTGGCATTCCTATACACCAACAACAAGACAGAAGAGAGACAAATCAAGGAGTCGATCCCATTCACAACTGCACCCAAAACCAGAAGAGACCTAGGAATATATTCATCCCAAGAGGCAAAGGATCTGTACTCAGAAAACTACAAAATACGCAGGAAAGAAATTGAAGAAGACACAAAGAAACGGAAAAACGTTCCATGCTCATGGATTGGGAGAACCAACATTGTGAAGAGGTCAATGCTACCTAGAGCAATCTACACATGCAATGCAATCCCCATCAAAATACCATCCACTTTTTTCCAGGAAATGGAACAAATACTCCTAAAATTTGAATGGAACCAGAAGAGACCCCGAATAGCCAGAGGAATATTGAGAAAGAAAAGCAAAGCTGGCGGCATCACAATTCTGGACTTCCAGCTCTATGACAAAGCTGTCATCATCAAGACAGTATGGTACTGGCACAAAAACAGACACATGGATCCATGGAACAGAATCGAGAGCCCAGAAATGGACCCTCAACTCTATGGTCAACTTATCTTTGACAGAGCAGGAAGGAATGTCCAATGGCAAAAAGAGAGTCTCTTCAACAACTGGTGTTGGGAGAATTGGACAGCCCCATGCAGAAGAATGACAGTGGACCATTTCCTGACACCACACACAAAAGTAGACTCCAAATGGTTGAAAGACCTCAATGTGAGACAGGAGTCCATCAAAATCCTAAAGGAGAACACAGGTAGCAAGCACTTCGACCTCAGCCGCAGCAACTTCTTCCTAGAAACATCACCAAAGGCACGGGAAGCCAGGGCAAAAATGAACTATTGGGATTTCATCAAGATAAAAAGCTTTGGCACAGCAAAAGAAACAGTCCACAAAACCAAAAGACAACCGACAGAATGGGAGAAATTATTTGCAAATGACCTATCTGATAAAGGGCTACTACCCAATATGTATAAAAACTTATCAAACTCAACACCCAAAGAACAAATAATCCAATCAAGAAATAGGCAGAAGACATGAACACATTTTTCCAAAGAAGACATCCAAATGGCCCACAGGCACATGAAAAAGTGCTCAACACGGCTTGGCATCAGAAAAATCCAAATGAAAACCTCAATGAGATACCACCTCACACCCGTCAGAATGGCTCAAATGAACAAGTCAGGGAACGACAGAGTTTGGCGGGGATGTGGAGATAGGGGAACCCGCCGACACTGGTGGTGGGAATGCAAGCTGCTGCAACCCCTCTGGAAAACAGTATGGAGGTTCCTCACACAGTTGAAATTAGAGCTACCATTCGATCCAACATTTGCACTCCTGGGTATTTACCCCAAAGATACAAATGTAGGGACCCGAAGCGGTACGTGCACCCCATTGTTTATAGCAGCAATGTCCACAATAGCCAAACTGTGGAAACAGCCAAGATGTCCATCGACAGATGAATGGATAAAGAAGAGGTGGTATATATATACACAATGGACTATTACGCAGCCATCAAAAGGAATGAGATGTTGCCATGGACAACGACGTGGATGGAACTGGAGGGTCCGACGATTAGTGAAATAAGTCAATCAGAGAAAGACATGTATCATATGACCCCACTGATATGAGGGATTCTTAATCTCAGGAACAGAGTGAGGCTTGCTGGAGTGGTCGGGGGTGGGAGGGATGGGGTGGCTGGGTGATAGACATTGGGGAGGGTATGAGCTACGGTGAGCGCTGTGAATTGTGTAAGACTGTTGAATCACAGATCTGTACTTCTGAAACAATGCAACATATTTTAAGAATAAAGGAAAAGAAGGAGACAGCAGGAGTGGAAGAATGAAGGGGAGTTAGTGAGAGGATGAGACGGACCAGGAGAGATGATGGGTTCTGAAAAAAAATCTGAGGTTTCTAGAGGGGAGGTGGGTCGGGGGATTGGTTAGCCTGGTGGTGGGTATTAAAGAGGGCACATTCTCCATGGAGCACTGTGTGTTAGGAACAAACAATGAATCATGGGACACTACACCAAAACAAATGATGTACTCCATGGTGATTAACAAAGCAATAAAAAACAAAGACTGTAATAAGAGATGAAGAAGGACACTATATCCTACTTAATGGGTCTATCCAACAAGAAGATCTCACAATTGTAAATATCTATGCCCCGAACATGGGAGCATCCAATTATATAAGGCAATTAAGAAGAAAAGCAAAGAAACACATTGACCACCATACAATCATAGTGGGGGACTTTAACACCCCCCCTGACTGAAATGGCCAGATCATCTAAGCAAAAGATCAACAAGGAAATAAAGACTTTAAATGACACACTGGACCAAATGGACTTCACAGACATATTCAGAACGTTCCATCCCAATGCAACGGAATACACATTCTTCTCTAGTGCCCATGGAACATTCTCCAGAATGGATCACATCCTAGGTCACAAATCAGGTCTCAACCGGTACCCAAAGATTGGGATCATTCCCTGCACATTTTCAGACCACAATGTTTTGAAACTAGAACTCAATCACAAGAGGAGAGTCGGAAAGAACTCAAATACATGGAGGCTAAAGAGCATCCTACGAAAGAATGAATGGGTCAACCAGGAAATTAAAGAAGAATTTAAAAAGTTCATGGAAACCAATGAAAATGAAAACTCAACTGTCCAAAATCTTTGGGATACAGCCAAGGCAGTCCTGCGAGGAAAGTATATAGCAATACAAGCCTTTCTCAAGAAACAAGAAAGGTCTCAAATACACACCCAACCCTACACCTAAAGGAGCTGGAGAAAGAACGGCAAATAAAGCCTAAACCCAGCAGGAGAAGAGAAATCATGCAGTTCAGAGCAGAAATCAATGAAATAGAACCCAGAAGAACAGTAGAAGTGATCAACGGAACTAGGAGCTGGTACTTTGAAAGAATTCACAAGATTGATACACCCCTGTCCAGGCTGATCAAAAAGAAAAGAGAAATGACCCAAATCAACAAAATCATGAATGAAAGAGGAGAGATCACAAACAACACCAAAGAAATACAAACTATTATAAGAACGTAATCTGAGCAACCGTAGGGCAGCAAATTCCATAACCTGGAAGAAATGGGTGCATTCCTAGAGATGTGTCAACTAACAAAACTGACCCAGGAAGAAATAGAAAACATGAACAGTCCTATAACCACGAAGGCAATTGAAGTAGTCATCAAAAACCTCCCAAGAAACCAAAGCCCAGGGCCAGATGGTTTCCCAGGGGAATTCTATCAGACATTTAAAGAAGAATTAATACCTATTCTCCTGAAACTGTTCCAAACAATAGAAATGGAAGGAAAACTTCCAAACTCATTTATGAGGCCACCATTACCTTGATTCCAAAACCAGACAAAGATCCCATCAAAAAGGAGAATTAGAGACCAATATCCTTGATGAACATCGATGCAAAAATTCTCACCAAAATACTAGCCAAGAGGACCCAACAGTACATGAAAAGGAGTATTCACCATGACCAAGTGGGATTTATCCCTGGGCTGCAAGGCTGGTTCAACATCCGCAAATCAGTCAACGTGATCAAATACATTAACAAAAGAAAGAACGAGAATCATATGATCCTCTCAATAGATGCAGAAAAAGCATTGGACAAAGTACAGCACCCTTTCTGGATCAAAACTCTTCAGAGTATAGGGACAGCGGGTACATACCTCAATATCATAAGAGCCATCTACGAAAACCCTACAGCGAATATCATTCTCAATGGTGAAAAGCTGAGATCTTTTCCCCTAAGGTCAGGAACGCGGCAGGGATAGCCATTCTCACCACTGCTATTCAACATAGTATTAGAAGTCCTAGCCACAGCAATCAGACAACAAAATGTAATCCAAGGCATCCAAATCGGCAGAGAGGAAGTCAAACTCTCACTCTTTGCAGATGATATGATACTTTATGTGGAAAACGCAAAAGACTCCACCCCAAAACTGCTAGAACTCACACAGCAATTCCGTCAAGTAGCAGGCTATAAAATCAATGCACAGGAATCAGTGGCATTCCTATACACCAACAACAAGACAGAAGAGAGACAAATCAAGGAGTCGATCCTATTCACAACTGCACCCAAAACCAGAAGAGACCTAGGAATATATTCATCCCAAGAGGCAAAGGATCTGTACTCAGAAAACTACAAAATACGCAGGAAAGAAATTGAAGAAGACACAAAGAAACGGAAAAACGTTCCATGCTCATGGATTGGGAGAACCAACATTGTGAAGAGGTCAATGCTACCTAGAGCAATCTACACATGCAATGCAATCCCCATCAAAATACCATCCACTTTTTTCCAGGAAATGGAACAAATACTCCTAAAAGTTGAATGGAACCAGAAGAGACCCCGAATAGCCAGAGGAATATTGAGAAAGAAAAGCAAAGCTGGCGGCATCACAATTCTGGACTTCCAGCTCTATGACAAAGCTGTCATCATCAAGACAGTATGGTACTGGCACAAAAACAGACACATGGATCCATGGAACAGAATCGAGAGCCCAGAAATGGACCCTCAACTCTATGGTCAACTTATCTTTGACAGAGCAGGAAGGAATGTCCAATGGCAAAAAGAGAGTCTCTTCAACAACTGGTGTTGGGAGAATTGGACAGCCCCATGCAGAAGAATGACAGTGGACCATTTCCTGACACCACACACAAAAGTAGACTCCAAATGGTTGAAAGACCTCAATGTGAGACAGGAGTCCATCAAAATCCTAAAGGAGAACACAGGTAGCAAGCACTTCGACCTCAGCCGCAGCAACTTCTTCCTAGAAACATCACCAAAGGCACGGGAAGCCAGGGCAAAAATGAACTATTGGGATTTCATCAAGATAAAAAGCTTTGGCACAGCAAAAGAAACAGTCCACAAAACCAAAAGACAACCGACAGAATGGGAGAAATTATTTGCAAATGACCTATCAGATAAAGGGCTACTACCCAATATGTATAAAAACTTATCAAACTCAACACCCAAAGAACAAATAATCCAATCAAGAAATAGGCAGAAGACATGAACAGACATTTTTCCAAAGAAGACATCCAAATGGCCCACAGGCACATGAAAAAGTGCTCAACACGGCTTGGCATCAGAGAAATCCAAATGAAAACCTCAATGAGATACCACCTCACACCCGTCAGAATGGCTCAAATGAACAAGTCAGGGAACGACAGAGTTTGGCGGGGATGTGGAGATAGGGGAACCCGCCGACACTGGTGGTGGGAATGCAAGCTGCTGCAACCCCTCTGGAAAACAGTATGGAGGTTCCTCACACAGTTGAAATTAGAGCTACCATTCGATCCAACATTTGGACTCCTGGGTATTTACCCCAAAGATACAAATGTAGGGACCCGAAGCGGTACGTGCACCCCATTGTTTATAGCAGCAATGTCCACAATAGCCAAACTGTGGAAACAGCCAAGATGTCCATCGACAGATGAATGGATAAAGAAGAGGTGGTATATATATACACAATGGACTATTACGCAGCCATCAAAAGGAATGAGATGTTGCCATGGACAACGACGTGGATGGAACTGGAGGGTCCGACGATTAGTGAAATAAGTCAATCAGAGAAGGACATGTATCATATGACCCCACTGATATGAGGGATTCTTAATCTCAGGAACAGAGTGAGGCTTGCTGGAGTGGTCGGGGGTGGGAGGGATGGGGTGGCTGGGTGATAGACATTGGGGAGGGTATGAGCTACGGTGAGCGCTGTGAATTGTGTAAGACTGTTGAATCACAGATCTGTACTTCTGAAACAATGCAACATATTTTAAGAATAAAGGAAAAGAAGGAGACAGCAGGAGTGGAAGAATGAAGGGGAGTTAGTGAGAGGATGAGACGGACCAGGAGAGATGATGGGTTCTGAAAAAAAATCTGAGGTTTCTAGAGGGGAGGTGGGTCGGGGGATTGGTTAGCCTGGTGGTGGGTATTAAAGAGGGCACATTCTCCATGGAGCACTGTGTGTTAGGAACAAACAATGAATCATGGGACACTACACCAAAACAAATGATGTACTCCATGGTGATTAACAAAGCAATAAAAAACAAAGACTGTAATAAGAGATGAAGAAGGACACTATATCCTACTTAAAGGGTCTATCCAACAAGAAGATCTCACAATTGTAAATATCTATGCCCCGAACATGGGAGCATCCAATTATATAAGGCAATTAAGAAGAAAAGCAAAGAAACACATTGACCACCATACAATCATAGTGGGGGACTTTAACACCCCCCCTGACTGAAATGGCCAGATCATCTAAGCAAAAGATCAACAAGGAAATAAAGACTTTAAATGACACACTGGACCAAATGGACTTCACAGACATATTCAGAACGTTCCATCCCAATGCAACGGAATACACATTCTTCTCTAGTGCCCATGGAACATTCTCCAGAATGGATCACATCCTAGGTCACAAATCAGGTCTCAACCGGTACCCAAAGATTGGGATCATTCCCTGCACATTTTCAGACCACAATGTTTTGAAACTAGAACTCAATCACAAGAGGAGAGTCGGAAAGAACTCAAATACATGGAGGCTAAAGAGCATCCTACGAAAGAATGAATGGGTCAACCAGGAAATTAAAGAAGAATTTAAAAAGTTCATGGAAACCAATGAAAATGAAAACTCAACTGTCCAAAATCTTTGGGATACAGCCAAGGCAGTCCTGCGAGGAAAGTATATAGCCATACAAGCTTTTCTCAAGAAACAAGAAAGGTCTCAAATACACACCCAACCCTACACCTAAAGGAGCTGGAGAAAGAACGGCAAATAAAGCCTAAACCCAGCAGGAGAAGAGAAATCATGCAGTTCAGAGCAGAAATCAATGAAATAGAACCCAGAAGAACAGTAGAAGTGATCAACGGAACTAGGAGCTGGTACTTTGAAAGAATTCACAAGATTGATACACCCCTGTCCAGGCTGATCAAAAAGAAAAGAGAAATGACCCAAATCAACAAAATCATGAATGAAAGAGGAGAGATCACAAACAACACCAAAGAAATACAAACTATTATAAGAACGTAATCTGAGCAACCCTAGGGCAGCAAATTCCATAACCTGGAAGAAATGGGTGCATTCCTAGAGATGTGTCAACTAACAAAACTGACCCAGGAAGAAATAGAAAACATGAACAGTCCTATAACCACGAAGGCAATTGAAGTAGTCATCAAAAACCTCCCAAGAAACCAAAGCCCAGGGCCAGATGGTTTCCCAGGGGAATTCTATCAGACATTTAAAGAAGAATTAATACCTATTCTCCTGAAACTGTTCCAAACAATAGAAATGGAAGGAAAACTTCCAAACTCATTTATGAGGCCACCATTACCTTGATTCCAAAACCAGACAAAGATCCCATCAAAAAGGAGAATTAGAGACCAATATCCTTGATGAACATCGATGCAAAAATTCTCACCAAAATACTAGCCAAGAGGACCCAACAGTACATGAAAAGGAGTATTCACCATGACCAAGTGGGATTTATCCCTGGGCTGCAAGGCTGGTTCAACATCCGCAAATCAGTCAACGTGATCAAATACATTAACAAAAGAAAGAACGAGAATCATATGATCCTCTCAATAGATGCAGAAAAAGCATTGGACAAAGTACAGCACCCTTTCTGGATCAAAACTCTTCAGAGTATAGGGACAGCGGGTACATACCTCAATATCATAAGAGCCATCTACGAAAACCCTACAGCGAATATCATTCTCAATGGTGAAAAGCTGAGATCTTTTCCCCTAAGGTCAGGAACGCGGCAGGGATAGCCATTCTCACCACTGCTATTCAACATAGTATTAGAAGTCCTAGCCACAGCAATCAGACAACAAAATGTAATCCAAGGCATCCAAATCGGCAGAGAGGAAGTCAAACTCTCACTCTTTGCAGATGATATGATACTTTATGTGGAAAACCCAAAAGACTCCACCCCAAAACTGCTAGAACTCACACAGCAATTCCGTCAAGTAGCAGGCTATAAAATCAATGCACAGGAATCAGTGGCATTCCTATACACCAACAACAAGACAGAAGAGAGACAAATCAAGGAGTCGATCCTATTCACAACTGCACCCAAAACCAGAAGAGACCTAGGAATATATTCATCCCAAGAGGCAAAGGATCTGTACTCAGAAAACTACAAAATACGCAGGAAAGAAATTGAAGAAGACACAAAGAAACGGAAAAACGTTCCATGCTCATGGATTGGGAGAACCAACATTGTGAAGAGGTCAATGCTACCTAGAGCAATCTACACATGCAATGCAATCCCCATCAAAATACCATCCACTTTTTTCCAGGAAATGGAACAAATACTCCTAAAATTTGAATGGAACCAGAAGAGACCCCGAATAGCCAGAGGAATATTGAGAAAGAAAAGCAAAGCTGGCGGCATCACAATTCTGGACTTCCAGCTCTATGACAAAGCTGTCATCAACAAGACAGTATGGTACTGGCACAAAAACAGACACATGGATCCATGGAACAGAATCGAGAGCCCAGAAATGGACCCTCAACTCTATGGTCAACTTATCTTTGACAGAGCAGGAAGGAATGTCCAATGGCAAAAAGAGAGTCTCTTCAACAACTGGTGTTGGGAGAATTGGACAGCCCCATGCAGAAGAATGACAGTGGACCATTTCCTGACACCACACACAAAAGTAGACTCCAAATGGTTGAAAGACCTCAATGTGAGACAGGAGTCCATCAAAATCCTAAAGGAGAACACAGGTAGCAAGCACTTCGACCTCAGCCGCAGCAACTTCTTCCTAGAAACATCACCAAAGGCACGGGAAGCCAGGGCAAAAATGAACTATTGGGATTTCATCAAGATAAAAAGCTTTGGCACAGCAAAAGAAACAGTCCACAAAACCAAAAGACAACCGACAGAATGGGAGAAATTATTTGCAAATGACCTATCAGATAAAGGGCTACTACCCAATATGTATAAAAACTTATCAAACTCAACACCCAAAGAACAAATAATCCAATCAAGAAATAGGCAGAAGACATGAACAGACATTTTTCCAAAGAAGACATCCAAATGGCCCACAGGCACATGAAAAAGTGCTCAACACGGCTTGGCATCAGAGAAATCCAAATGAAAACCTCAATGAGATACCACCTCACACCCGTCAGAATGGCTCAAATGAACAAGTCAGGGAACGACAGATTTTGGCGGGGATGTGGAGATAGGGGAACCCGCCGACACTGGTGGTGGGAATGCAAGCTGCTGCAACCCCTCTGGAAAACAGTATGGAGGTTCCTCACACAGTTGAAATTAGAGCTACCATTCGATCCAACATTTGCACTCCTGGGTATTTACCCCAAAGATACAAATGTAGGGACCCGAAGCGGTACGTGCACCCCATTGTTTATAGCAGCAATGTCCACAATAGCCAAACTGTGGAAACAGCCAAGATGTCCATCGACAGATGAATGGATAAAGAAGAGGTGGTATATATATACACAATGGACTATTACGCAGCCATCAAAAGGAATGAGATGTTGCCATGGACAACGACGTGGATGGAACTGGAGGGTCCGACGATTAGTGAAATAAGTCAATCAGAGAAAGACATGTATCATATGACCCCACTGATATGAGGGATTCTTAATCTCAGGAACAGAGTGAGGCTTGCTGGAGTGGTCGGGGGTGGGAGGGATGGGGTGGCTGGGTGATAGACATTGGGGAGGGTATGAGCTACGGTGAGCGCTGTGAATTGTGTAAGACTGTTGAATCACAGATCTGTACTTCTGAAACAATGCAACATATTTTAAGAATAAAGGAAAAGAAGGAGACAGCAGGAGTGGAAGAATGAAGGGGAGTTAGTGAGAGGATGAGACGGACCAGGAGAGATGATGGGTTCTGAAAAAAAATCTGAGGTTTCTAGAGGGGAGGTGGGTCGGGGGATTGGTTAGCCTGGTGGTGGGTATTAAAGAGGGCACATTCTCCATGGAGCACTGTGTGTTAGGAACAAACAATGAATCATGGGACACTACACCAAAACAAATGATGTACTCCATGGTGATTAACAAAGCAATAAAAAACAAAGACTGTAATAAGAGATGAAGAAGGACACTATATCCTACTTAAAGGGTCTATCCAACAAGAAGATCTCACAATTGTAAATATCTATGCCCCGAACATGGGAGCATCCAATTATATAAGGCAATTAAGAAGAAAAGCAAAGAAACACATTGACCACCATACAATCATAGTGGGGGACTTTAACACCCCCCCTGACTGAAATGGCCAGATCATCTAAGCAAAAGATCAACAAGGAAATAAAGACTTTAAATGACACACTGGACCAAATGGACTTCACAGACATATTCAGAACGTTCCATCCCAATGCAACGGAATACACATTCTTCTCTAGTGCCCATGGAACATTCTCCAGAATGGATCACATCCTAGGTCACAAATCAGGTCTCAACCGGTACCCAAAGATTGGGATCATTCCCTGCACATTTTCAGACCACAATGTTTTGAAACTAGAACTCAATCACAAGAGGAGAGTCGGAAAGAACTCAAATACATGGAGGCTAAAGAGCATCCTACGAAAGAATGAATGGGTCAACCAGGAAATTAAAGAAGAATTTAAAAAGTTCATGGAAACCAATGAAAATGAAAACTCAACTGTCCAAAATCTTTGGGATACAGCCAAGGCAGTCCTGCGAGGAAAGTATATAGCAATACAAGCCTTTCTCAAGAAACAAGAAAGGTCTCAAATACACACCCAACCCTACACCTAAAGGAGCTGGAGAAAGAACGGCAAATAAAGCCTAAACCCAGCAGGAGAAGAGAAATCATGCAGTTCAGAGCAGAAATCAATGAAATAGAACCCAGAAGAACAGTAGAAGTGATCAACGGAACTACGAGCTGGTACTTTGAAAGAATTCACAAGATTGATACACCCCTGTCCAGGCTGATCAAAAAGAAAAGAGAAATGACCCAAATCAACAAAATCATGAATGAAAGAGGAGAGATCACAAACAACACCAAAGAAATACAAACAATTATAAGAACGTAATCTGAGCAACCCTAGGGCAGCAAATTCCATAACCTGGAAGAAATGGGTGCATTCCTAGAGATGTGTCAACTAACAAAACTGACCCAGGAAGAAATAGAAAACATGAACAGTCCTATAACCACGAAGGCAATTGAAGTAGTCATCAAAAACCTCCCAAGAAACCAAAGCCCAGGGCCAGATGGTTTCCCAGGGGAATTCTATCAGACATTTAAAGAAGAATTAATACCTATTCTCCTGAAACTGTTCCAAACAATAGAAATGGAAGGAAAACTTCCAAACTCATTTATGAGGCCACCATTACCTTGATTCCAAAACCAGACAAAGATCCCATCAAAAAGGAGAATTAGAGACCAATATCCTTGATGAACATCGATGCAAAAATTCTCACCAAAATACTAGCCAAGAGGACCCAACAGTACATGAAAAGGAGTATTCACCATGACCAAGTGGGATTTATCCCTGGGCTGCAAGGCTGGTTCAACATCCGCAAATCAGTCAACGTGATCAAATACATTAACAAAAGAAAGAACGAGAATCATATGATCCTCTCAATAGATGCAGAAAAAGCATTGGACAAAGTACAGCACCCTTTCTGGATCAAAACTCTTCAGAGTATAGGGACAGCGGGGACATACCTCAATATCATAAGAGCCATCTACGAAAACCCTACAGCGAATATCATTCTCAATGGTGAAAAGCTGAGATCTTTTCCCCTAAGGTCAGGAACGCGGCAGGGATAGCCATTCTCACCACTGCTATTCAACATAGTATTAGAAGTCCTAGCCACAGCAATCAGACAACAAAATGTAATCCAAGGCATCCAAATCGGCAGAGAGGAAGTCAAACTCTCACTCTTGGCAGATGATATGATACTTTATGTGGAAAACCCAAAAGACTCCACCCCAAAACTGCTAGAACTCACACAGCAATTCCGTCAAGTAGCAGGCTATAAAATCAATGCACAGGAATCAGTGGCATTCCTATACACCAACAACAAGACAGAAGAGAGACAAATCAAGGAGTCGATCCTATTCACAACTGCACCCAAAACCAGAAGAGACCTAGGAATATATTCATCCCAAGAGGCAAAGGATCTGTACTCAGAAAACTACAAAATACGCAGGAAAGAAATTGAAGAAGACACAAAGAAACGGAAAAACGTTCCATGCTCATGGATTGGGAGAACCAACATTGTGAAGAGGTCAATGCTACCTAGAGCAATCTACACATGCAATGCAATCCCCATCAAAATACCATCCACTTTTTTCCAGGAAATGGAACAAATACTCCTAAAATTTGAATGGAACCAGAAGAGACCCCGAATAGCCAGAGGAATATTGAGAAAGAAAAGCAAAGCTGGCGGCATCACAATTCTGGACTTCCAGCTCTATGACAAAGCTGTCATCAACAAGACAGTATGGTACTGGCACAAAAACAGACACATGGATCCATGGAACAGAATCGAGAGCCCAGAAATGGACCCTCAACTCTATGGTCAACTTATCTTTGACAGAGCAGGAAGGAATGTCCAATGGCAAAAAGAGAGTCTCTTCAACAACTGGTGTTGGGAGAATTGGACAGCCCCATGCAGAAGAATGACAGTGGACCATTTCCTGACACCACACACAAAAGTAGACTCCAAATGGTTGAAAGACCTCAATGTGAGACAGGAGTCCATCAAAATCCTAAAGGAGAACACAGGTAGCAAGCACTTCGACCTCAGCCGCAGCAACTTCTTCCTAGAAACATCACCAAAGGCACGGGAAGCCAGGGCAAAAATGAACTATTGGGATTTCATCAAGATAAAAAGCTTTGGCACAGCAAAAGAAACAGTCCACAAAACCAAAAGACAACCGACAGAATGGGAGAAATTATTTGCAAATGACCTATCAGATAAAGGGCTACTACCCAATATGTATAAAAACTTATCAAACTCAACACCCAAAGAACAAATAATCCAATCAAGAAATAGGCAGAAGACATGAACAGACATTTTTCCAAAGAAGACATCCAAATGGCCCACAGGCACATGAAAAAGTGCTCAACACGGCTTGGCATCAGAGAAATCCAAATGAAAACCTCAATGAGATACCACCTCACACCCGTCAGAATGGCTCAAATGAACAAGTCAGGGAACGACAGAGTTTGGCGGGGATGTGGAGATAGGGGAACCCGCCGACACTGGTGGTGGGAATGCAAGCTGCTGCAACCCCTCTGGAAAACAGTATGGAGGTTCCTCACACAGTTGAAATTAGAGCTACCATTCGATCCAACATTTGCACTCCTGGGTATTTACCCCAAAGATACAAATGTAGGGACCCGAAGCGGTACGTGCACCCCATTGTTTATAGCAGCAATGTCCACAATAGCCAAACTGTGGAAACAGCCAAGATGTCCATCGACAGATGAATGGATAAAGAAGAGGTGGTATATATATACACAATGGACTATTACGCAGCCATCAAAAGGAATGAGATGTTGCCATGGACAACGACGTGGATGGAACTGGAGGGTCCGACGATTAGTGAAATAAGTCAATCAGAGAAAGACATGTATCATATGACCCCACTGATATGAGGGATTCTTAATCTCAGGAACAGAGTGAGGCTTGCTGGAGTGGTCGGGGGTGGGAGGGATGGGGTGGCTGGGTGATAGACATTGGGGAGGGTATGAGCTACGGTGAGCGCTGTGAATTGTGTAAGACTGTTGAATCACAGATCTGTACTTCTGAAACAATGCAACATATTTTAAGAATAAAGGAAAAGAAGGAGACAGCAGGAGTGGAAGAATGAAGGGGAGTTAGTGAGAGGATGAGACGGACCAGGAGAGATGATGGGTTCTGAAAAAAAATCTGAGGTTTCTAGAGGGGAGGTGGGTCGGGGGATTGGTTAGCCTGGTGGTGGGTATTAAAGAGGGCACATTCTCCATGGAGCACTGTGTGTTAGGAACAAACAATGAATCATGGGACACTACACCAAAACAAATGATGTACTCCATGGTGATTAACAAAGCAATAAAAAACAAAGACTGTAATAAGAGATGAAGAAGGACACTATATCCTACTTAAAGGGTCTATCCAACAAGAAGATCTCACAATTGTAAATATCTATGCCCCGAACATGGGAGCATCCAATTATATAAGGCAATTAAGAAGAAAAGCAAAGAAACACATTGACCACCATACAATCATAGTGGGGGACTTTAACACCCCCCCTGACTGAAATGGCCAGATCATCTAAGCAAAAGATCAACAAGGAAATAAAGACTTTAAATGACACACTGGACCAAATGGACTTCACAGACATATTCAGAACGTTCCATCCCAATGCAACGGAATACACATTCTTCTCTAGTGCCCATGGAACATTCTCCAGAATGGATCACATCCTAGGTCACAAATCAGGTCTCAACCGGTACCCAAAGATTGGGATCATTCCCTGCACATTTTCAGACCACAATGTTTTGAAACTAGAACTCAATCACAAGAGGAGAGTCGGAAAGAACTCAAATACATGGAGGCTAAAGAGCATCCTACGAAAGAATGAATGGGTCAACCAGGAAATTAAAGAAGAATTTAAAAAGTTCATGGAAACCAATGAAAATGAAAACTCAACTGTCCAAAATCTTTGGGATACAGCCAAGGCAGTCCTGCGAGGAAAGTATATAGCAATACAAGCCTTTCTCAAGAAACAAGAAAGGTCTCAAATACACACCCAACCCTACACCTAAAGGAGCTGGAGAAAGAACGGCAAATAAAGCCTAAACCCAGCAGGAGAAGAGAAATCATGCAGTTCAGAGCAGAAATCAATGAAATAGAACCCAGAAGAACAGTAGAAGTGATCAACGGAACTACGAGCTGGTACTTTGAAAGAATTCACAAGATTGATACACCCCTGTCCAGGCTGATCAAAAAGAAAAGAGAAATGACCCAAATCAACAAAATCATGAATGAAAGAGGAGAGATCACAAACAACACCAAAGAAATACAAACAATTATAAGAACGTAATCTGAGCAACCCTAGGGCAGCAAATTCCATAACCTGGAAGAAATGGGTGCATTCCTAGAGATGTGTCAACTAACAAAACTGACCCAGGAAGAAATAGAAAACATGAACAGTCCTATAACCACGAAGGCAATTGAAGTAGTCATCAAAAACCTCCCAAGAAACCAAAGCCCAGGGCCAGATGGTTTCCCAGGGGAATTCTATCAGACATTTAAAGAAGAATTAATACCTATTCTCCTGAAACTGTTCCAAACAATAGAAATGGAAGGAAAACTTCCAAACTCATTTATGAGGCCACCATTACCTTGATTCCAAAACCAGACAAAGATCCCATCAAAAAGGAGAATTAGAGACCAATATCCTTGATGAACATCGATGCAAAAATTCTCACCAAAATACTAGCCAAGAGGACCCAACAGTACATGAAAAGGAGTATTCACCATGACCAAGTGGGATTTATCCCTGGGCTGCAAGGCTGGTTCAACATCCGCAAATCAGTCAACGTGATCAAATACATTAACAAAAGAAAGAACGAGAATCATATGATCCTCTCAATAGATGCAGAAAAATCATTGGACAAAGTACAGCACCCTTTCTGGATCAAAACTCTTCAGAGTATAGGGACAGCGGGGACATACCTCAATATCATAAGAGCCATCTACGAAAACCCTACATCGAATATCATTCTCAATGGTGAAAAGCTGAGATCTTTTCCCCTAAGGTCAGGAACGCGGCAGGGATAGCCATTCTCACCACTGCTATTCAACATAGTATTAGAAGTCCTAGCCACAGCAATCAGACAACAAAATGTAATCCAAGGCATCCAAATCGGCAGAGAGGAAGTCAAACTCTCACTCTTTGCAGATGATATGATACTTTATGTGGAAAACCCAAAAGACTCCACCCCAAAACTGCTAGAACTCACACAGCAATTCCGTCAAGTAGCAGGCTATAAAATCAATGCACAGGAATCAGTGGCATTCCTATACACCAACAACAAGACAGAAGAGAGACAAATCAAGGAGTCGATCCTATTCACAACTGCACCCAAAACCAGAAGAGACCTAGGAATATATTCATCCCAAGAGGCAAAGGATCTGTACTCAGAAAACTACAAAATACGCAGGAAAGAAATTGAAGAAGACACAAAGAAACGGAAAAACGTTCCATGCTCATGGATTGGGAGAACCAACATTGTGAAGAGGTCAATGCTACCTAGAGCAATCTACACATGCAATGCAATCCCCATCAAAATACCATCCACTTTTTTCCACGAAATGGAACAAATACTCCTAAAATTTGAATGGAACCAGAAGAGACCCCGAATAGCCAGAGGAATATTGAGAAAGAAAAGCAAAGCTGGCGGCATCACAATTCTGGACTTCCAGCTCTATGACAAAGCTGTCATCATCAAGACAGTATGGTACTGGCACAAAAACAGACACATGGATCCATGGAACAGAATCGAGAGCCCAGAAATGGACCCTCAACTCTATGGTCAACTTATCTTTGACAGAGCAGGAAGGAATGTCCAATGGCAAAAAGAGAGTCTCTTCAACAACTGGTGTTGGGAGAATTGGACAGCCCCATGCAGAAGAATGACAGTGGACCATTTCCTGACACCACACACAAAAGTAGACTCCAAATTGTTGAAAGACCTCAATGTGAGACAGGAGTCCATCAAAATCCTAAAGGAGAACACAGGTAGCAAGCACTTCGACCTCAGCCGCAGCAACTTCTTCCTAGAAACATCACCAAAGGCACGGGAAGCCAGGGCAAAAATGAACTATTGGGATTTCATCAAGATAAAAAGCTTTGGCACAGCAAAAGAAACAGTCCACAAAACCAAAAGACAACCGACAGAATGGGAGAAATTATTTGCAAATGACCTATCAGATAAAGGGCTACTACCCAATATGTATAAAAACTTATCAAACTCAACACCCAAAGAACAAATAATCCAATCAAGAAATAGGCAGAAGTCATGAACAGACATTTTTCCAAAGAAGACATCCAAATGGCCCACAGGCACATGAAAAAGTGCTCAACACGGCTTGGCATCAGAGAAATCCAAATGAAAACCTCAATGAGATACCACCTCACACCCGTCAGAATGGCTCAAATGAACAAGTCAGGGAACGACAGAGTTTGGCGGGGATGTGGAGATAGGGGAACCCGCCGACACTGGTGGTGGGAATGCAAGCTGCTGCAACCCCTCTGGAAAACAGTATGGAGGTTCCTCACACAGTTGAAATTAGAGCTACCATTCGATCCAACATTTGCACTCCTGGGTATTTACCCCAAAGATACAAATGTAGGGACCCGAAGCGGTACGTGCACCCCATTGTTTATAGCAGCAATGTCCACAATAGCCAAACTGTGGAAACAGCCAAGATGTCCATCGACAGATGAATGGATAAAGAAGAGGTGGTATATATATACACAATGGACTATTACGCAGCCATCAAAAGGAATGAGATGTTGCCATGGACAACGACGTGGATGGAACTGGAGGGTCCGACGATTAGTGAAATAAGTCAATCAGAGAAAGACATGTATCATATGACCCCACTGATATGAGGGATTCTTAATCTCAGGAACAGAGTGAGGCTTGCTGGAGTGGTCGGGGGTGGGAGGGATGGGGTGGCTGGGTGATAGACATTGGGGAGGGTATGAGCTACGGTGAGCGCTGTGAATTGTGTAAGATTGTTGAATCACAGATCTGTACTTCTGAAACAACGCAACATATTTTAGGAATAAAGGAAAAGAAGGAGACAGCAGGAGTGGAAGAATGAAGGGGAGTTAGTGAGAGGATGAGACGGACCAGGAGAGATGATGGGTTCTGAAAAAAAATCTGAGGTTTCTAGAGGGGAGGTGGGTCGGGGGATTGGTTAGCCTGGTGGTGGGTATTAAAGAGGGCACATTCTCCATGGAGCACTGTGTGTTAGGAACAAACAATGAATCATGGGACACTACACCAAAACAAATGATGTACTCCATGGTGATTAACAAAGCAATAAAAAACAAAGACTGTAATAAGAGATGAAGAAGGACACTATATCCTACTTAAAGGGTCTATCCAACAAGAAGATCTCACAATTGTAAATATCTATGCCCCGAACATGGGAGCATCCAATTATATAAGGCAATTAAGAAGAAAAGCAAAGAAACACATTGACCACCATACAATCATAGTGGGGGACTTTAACACCCCCCCTGACTGAAATGGCCAGATCATCTAAGCAAAAGATCAACAAGGAAATAAAGACTTTAAATGACACACTGGACCAAATGGACTTCACAGACATATTCAGAACGTTCCATCCCAATGCAACGGAATACACATTCTTCTCTAGTGCCCATGGAACATTCTCCAGAATGGATCACATCCTAGGTCACAAATCAGGTCTCAACCGGTACCCAAAGATTGGGATCATTCCCTGCACATTTTCAGACCACAATGTTTTGAAACTAGAACTCAATCACAAGAGGAGAGTCGGAAAGAACTCAAATACATGGAGGCTAAAGAGCATCCTACGAAAGAATGAATGGGTCAACCAGGAAATTAAAGAAGAATTTAAAAAGTTCATGGAAACCAATGAAAATGAAAACTCAACTGTCCAAAATCTTTGGGATACAGCCAAGGCAGTCCTGCGAGGAAAGTATATAGCAATACAAGCCTTTCTCAAGAAACAAGAAAGGTCTCAAATACACACCCAACCCTACACCTAAAGGAGCTGGAGAAAGAACGGCAAATAAAGCCTAAACCCAGCAGGAGAAGAGAAATCATGCAGTTCAGAGCAGAAATCAATGAAATAGAACCCAGAAGAACAGTAGAAGTGATCAACGGAACTACGAGCTGGTACTTTGAAAGAATTCACAAGATTGATACACCCCTGTCCAGGCTGATCAAAAAGAAAAGAGAAATGACCCAAATCAACAAAATCATGAATGAAAGAGGAGAGATCACAAACAACACCAAAGAAATACAAACAATTATAAGAACGTAATCTGAGCAACCCTAGGGCAGCAAATTCCATAACCTGGAAGAAATGGGTGCATTCCTAGAGATGTGTCAACTAACAAAACTGACCCAGGAAGAAATAGAAAACATGAACAGTCCTATAACCACGAAGGCAATTGAAGTAGTCATCAAAAACCTCCCAAGAAACCAAAGCCCAGGGCCAGATGGTTTCCCAGGGGAATTCTATCAGACATTTAAAGAAGAATTAATACCTATTCTCCTGAAACTGTTCCAAACAATAGAAATGGAAGGAAAACTTCCAAACTCATTTATGAGGCCACCATTACCTTGATTCCAAAACCAGACAAAGATCCCATCAAAAAGGAGAATTAGAGACCAATATCCTTGATGAACATCGATGCAAAATTTCTCACCAAAATACTAGCCAAGAGGACCAAACAGTACATGAAAAGGAGTATTCACCATGACCAAGTGGGATTTATCCCTGGGCTGCAAGGCTGGTTCAACATCCGCAAATCAGTCAACGTGATCAAATACATTAACAAAAGAAAGAACGAGAATCATATGATCCTCTCAATAGATGCAGAAAAAGCATTGGACAAAGTACAGCACCCTTTCTGGATCAAAACTCTTCAGAGTATAGGGACAGCGGGTACATACCTCAATATCATAAAAGCCATCTACGAAAACCCTACAGCGAATATCATTCTCAATGGGGAAAAGCTGAGATCTTTTCCCCTAAGGTCAGGAACGCGGCAGGGATAGCCATTCTCACCACTGCTATTCAACATAGTATTAGAAGTCCTAGCCACAGCAATCAGACAACAAAATGTAATCCAAGGCATCCAAATCGGCAGAGAGGAAGTCAAACTCTCACTCTTGGCAGATGATATGATACTTTATGTGGAAAACCCAAAAGACTCCACCCCAAAACTGCTAGAACTCACACAGCAATTCCGTCAAGTAGCAGGCTATAAAATCAATGCACAGGAATCAGTGGCATTCCTATACACCAACAACAAGACAGAAGAGAGACAAATCAAGGAGTCGATCCTATTCACAACTGCACCCAAAACCAGAAGAGACCTAGGAATATATTCATCCCAAGAGGCAAGGGATCTGTACTCAGAAATCTACAAAATACCCAGGAAAGAAATTGAAGAAGACACAAAGAAACGGAAAAACGTTCCATGCTCATGGATTGGGAGAACCAACATTGTGAAGAGGTCAATGCTACCTAGAGCAATCTACACATGCAATGCAATCCCCATCAAAATACCATCCACTTTTTTCCACGAAATGGAACAAATAATCCTAAAATTTGAATGGAACCTGAAGAGACCCCGAGTAGCCAGAGGAATATTGAGAAAGAAAAGCAAAGCTGGCGGCATCACAATTCTGGACTTCCAGCTCTATGACAAAGCTGTCATCATCAAGACAGTATGGTACTGGCACAAAAACAGACACATGGATCCATGGAACAGAATCGAGAGCCCAGAAATGGACCCTCAACTCTATGGTCAACTTATCTTTGACAGAGCAGGAAGGAATGTCCAATGGCAAAAAGAGAGTCTCTTCAACAACTGGTGTTGGGAGAATTGGACAGCCCCATGCAGAAGAATGACAGTGGACCATTTCCTGACACCACACACAAAAGTAGACTCCAAATGGTTGAAAGACCTCAATGTGAGACAGGAGTCCATCAAAATCCTAAAGGAGAACACAGGTAGCAAGCACTTCGACCTCAGCCGCAGCAACTTCTTCCTAGAAACATCACCAAAGGCACGGGAAGCCAGGGCAAAAATGAACTATTGGGATTTCATCAAGATAAAAAGCTTTGGCACAGCAAAAGAAACAGTCCACAAAACCAAAAGACAACCGACAGAATGGGAGAAATTATTTGCAAATGACCTATCAGATAAAGGGCTACTACCCAATATGTATAAAAACTTATCAAACTCAACACCCAAAGAACAAATAATCCAATCAAGAAATAGGCAGAAGACATGAACAGACATTTTTCCAAAGAAGACATCCAAATGGCCCACAGGCACATGAAAAAGTGCTCAACACGGCTCGGCATCAGAGAAATCCAAATGAAAACCTCAATGAGATACCACCTCACACCCGTCAGAATGGCTCAAATGAACAAGTCAGGGAACGACAGAGTTTGGCGGGGATGTGGAGATAGGGGAACCCGCCGACACTGGTGGTGGGAATGCAAGCTGCTGCAACCCCTCTGGAAAACAGTATGGAGGTTCCTCACACAGTTGAAATTAGAGCTACCATTCGATCCAACATTTGCACTCCTGGGTATTTACCCCAAAGATACAAATGTAGGGACCCGAAGCGGTACGTGCACCCCATTGTTTATAGCAGCAATGTCCACAATAGCCAAACTGTGGAAACAGCCAAGATGTCCATCGACAGATGAATGGATAAAGAAGAGGTGGTATATATATACACAATGGACTATTACGCAGCCATCAAAAGGAATGAGATGTTGCCATGGACAACGACGTGGATGGAACTGGAGGGTCCGACGATTAGTGAAATAAGTCAATCAGAGAAAGACATGTATCATATGACCCCACTGATATGAGGGATTCTTAATCTCAGGAACAGAGTGAGGCTTGCTGGAGTGGTCGGGGGTGGGAGGGATGGGGTGGCTGGGTGATAGACATTGGGGAGGGTATGAGCTACGGTGAGCGCTGTGAATTGTGTAAGACTGTTGAATCACAGATCTGTACTTCTGAAACAACGCAACATATTTTAAGAATAAAGGAAAAGAAGGAGACAGCAGGAGTGGAAGAATGAAGGGGAGTTAGTGAGAGGATGAGACGGACCAGGAGAGATGATGGGTTCTGAAAAAAAATCTGAGGTTTCTAGAGGGGAGGTGGGTCGGGGGATTGGTTAGCCTGGTGGTGGGTATTAAAGAGGGCACATTCTCCATGGAGCACTGTGTGTTAGGAACAAACAATGAATCATGGGACACTACACCAAAACAAATGATGTACTCCATGGTGATTAACAAAGCAATAAAAAACAAAGACTGTAATAAGAGATGAAGAAGGACACTATATCCTACTTAAAGGGTCTATCCAACAAGAAGATCTCACAATTGTAAATATCTATGCCCCGAACATGGGAGCATCCAATTATATAAGGCAATTAAGAAGAAAAGCAAAGAAACACATTGACCACCATACAATCATAGTGGGGGACTTTAACACCCCCCCTGACTGAAATGGCCAGATCATCTAAGCAAAAGATCAACAAGGAAATAAAGACTTTAAATGACACACTGGACCAAATGGACTTCACAGACATATTCAGAACGTTCCATCCCAATGCAACGGAATACACATTCTTCTCTAGTGCCCATGGAACATTCTCCAGAATGGATCACATCCTAGGTCACAAATCAGGTCTCAACCGGTACCCAAAGATTGGGATCATTCCCTGCACATTTTCAGACCACAATGTTTTGAAACTAGAACTCAATCACAAGAGGAGAGTCGGAAAGAACTCAAATACATGGAGGCTAAAGAGCATCCTACGAAAGAATGAATGGGTCAACCAGGAAATTAAAGAAGAATTTAAAAAGTTCATGGAAACCAATGAAAATGAAAACTCAACTGTCCAAAATCTTTGGGATACAGCCAAGGCAGTCCTGCGAGGAAAGTATATAGCAATACAAGCCTTTCTCAAGAAACAAGAAAGGTCTCAAATACACACCCAACCCTACACCTAAAGGAGCTGGAGAAAGAACGGCAAATAAAGCCTAAACCCAGCAGGAGAAGAGAAATCATGCAGTTCAGAGCAGAAATCAATGAAATAGAACCCAGAAGAACGGTAGAAGTGATCAACGGAACTAGGAGCTGGTACTTTGAAAGAATTCACAAGATTGATACACCCCTGTCCAGGCTGATCAAAAAGAAAAGAGAAATGACCCAAATCAACAAAATCATGAATGAAAGAGGAGAGATCACAAACAACACCAAAGAAATACAAACAATTATAAGAACGTAATCTGAGCAACCCTAGGGCAGCAAATTCCATAACCTGGAAGAAATGGGTGCATTCCTAGAGATGTGTCAACTAACAAAACTGACCCAGGAAGAAATAGAAAACATGAACAGTCCTATAACCACGAAGGCAATTGAAGTAGTCATCAAAAACCTCCCAAGAAACCAAAGCCCAGGGCCAGATGGTTTCCCAGGGGAATTCTATCAGACATTTAAAGAAGAATTAATACCTATTCTCCTGAAACTGTTCCAAACAATAGAAATGGAAGGAAAACTTCCAAACTCATTTATGAGGCCACCATTACCTTGATTCCAAAACCAGACAAAGATCCCATCAAAAAGGAGAATTAGAGACCAATATCCTTGATGAACATCGATGCAAAAATTCTCACCAAAATACTAGCCAAGAGGACCCAACAGTACATGAAAAGGAGTCTTCACCATGACCAAGTGGGATTTATCCCTGGGCTGCAAGGCTGGTTCAACATCCGCAAATCAGTCAACGTGATCAAATACATTAACAAAAGAAAGAACGAGCATCATATGATCCTCTCAATAGATGCAGAAAAAGCATTGGACAAAGTACAGCACCCTTTCTGGATCAAAACTCTTCAGAGTATAGGGACAGCGGGTACATACCTCAATATCATAAAAGCCATCTACGAAAACGCTACAGCGAATATCATTCTCAATGGGGAAAAGCTGAGATCTTTTCCCCTAAAGTCAGCAACGCGGCAGGGATAGCCACTCTCACCACTGCTATTCAACATAGTATTAGAAGTCCTAGCCACAGCAATCAGACAACAAAAAGTAATCCAAGGCATCCAAATCGGCAGAGAGGAAGTCAAACTCTCACTCTTGGCAGATGATATGATACTTTATGTGGAAAACCCAAAAGACTCCACCCCAAAACTGCTAGAACTCACACAGCAATTCCGTCAAGTAGCAGGCTATAAAATCAATGCACAGGAATCAGTGGCATTCCTATACACCAACAACAAGACAGAAGAGAGACAAATCAAGGAGTCGATCCCATTCACAACTGCACCCAAAACCAGAAGAGACCTAGGAATATATTGAACCCAAGAGGCAAGGGATCTGTACTCAGAAAACTACAAAATACGCAGGAAAGAAATTGAAGAAGACACAAAGAATCGGAAAAACGTTCCATGCTCATGGATTGGGAGAACCAACATTGTGAAGAGGTCAATGCTACCTAGAGCAATCTACACATGCAATGCAATCCCCATCAAAATAGCATCCACTTTTTTCCACGAAATGGAACAAATAATCCTAAAATTTGAATGGAACCTGAAGAGACCCCGAGTAGCCAGAGGAATATTGAGAAAGAAAAGCAAAGATGGCGGCATCACAATTCTGGACTTCCAGCTCTATGACAAAGCTGTCATCATCAAGACAGTATGGTACTGGCACAAAAACAGACACATGGATCCATGGAACAGAATCGAGAGCCCAGAAATGGACCCTCAACTCTATGGTCAACTTATCTTTGACAGAGCAGGAAAGAATGTCCAATGGCAAAAAGAGAGTCTCTTCAACAATTGGTGTTGGGAGAATTGGACAGCCCCATGCAGAAGAATGACACTGGACCATTTCCTGACACCACACACAGAAGTAGACGCCAAATGGTTGAAAGACCTCAATGTGAGACAGGAGTCCATCAAAATCCTAAAGGAGAACACAGGTAGCAAGCTCTTCGACCTCAGCCGCAGCAACTTCTTCCTAGAAACATCACCAAAGGCACGGGAAGCCAGGGCAAAAATGAACTATTGGGATTTCATCAAGATAAAAAGCTTTGGCACAGCAAAAGAAACAGTCCACAAAACCAAAAGACAACCGACAGAATGGGAGAAATTATTTGCAAATGACCTATCAGATAAAGGGCTACTATCCAATATGTATAAAAACTTATCAAACTCAACACCCAAAGAACAAATAATCCAATCAAGAAATAGGCAGAAGACATGAACAGACATTTTTCCAAAGAAGACATCCAAATGGCCCACAGGCACATGAAAAAGTGCTCAACACGGCTCGGCATCAGGGAAATCCAAATCAAAACCTCAATGAGATACCACCTCACACCCGTCAGAATGGCTCAAATGAACAAGTCAGGGAACGACAGAGGTTGGCGGGGATGTGGAGAAAGGGGAACCCTCCTACACTGGTGGTGGGAATGCAAGCTGGTGCAACCCCTCTGGAAAAGTGTATGGAGGTTCCTCAAACAGTTATAATTAGAGCTACCATTCGATCCAGCAATTGCACTCCTGGGTATTTACCCCAAAGATACAAATGTAGGGACCCGAAGCGGTACGTGCACCCCATTGTTTATAGCAGCAATATCCACAATAGCCAAACGGTGGAAAGAGCCAAGATGTCCATCGACAGATGAATGGATAAAGAAGAGGTGGTATATATATACACAATGGACTATTACGCAGCCATCAAAAGGAATGAGGTGTTGCCATGGACAACGAAGTGGATGGAACTGGAGGGTCCGACGATTAGTGAAATAAGTCAATCAGAGAAAGACATGTATCATATGACCTCACTGATATGAGGGATTCTTAATCTCAGGAACAGAGTGAGGCTTGCTGGAGTGGTCGGGGGGGGGGATGGGGTGGCTGGGTGATAGACTTTGGGGAGGGTATGAGCTACGGTGAGCGCTGTGAATTGTGTAAGACTGTTGAATCACAGATCTGTACTTCTGAAACAAATAACGCAACATATTTTAAGAATAAAGGAAAACAAGGAGACAGCAGGAGAGGAAGAATGAAGGGGAGTTTGTGAGAGGGCGAGACGGAGCAGGAGAGATGATGGATTCTGAAAAAGAATCCGAGGTTTCTAGAGGGGAGGTGGGTCGGTGGATTGGTTTGACTGGTGATTGTTATTAAAGAGGGCACATTCTGCATGGAGCACTGTGTGTTAGGAACAAACAATGAATCATGGGACAGTACACCAAAACAAATGATGTAGTACATGGTGATTAACAAAGCAATAAAAAACAAAGACTGTAATAAGAGATGGAGAAGGACACTATATCCTACTTAACGGGTCTATCCAACAAGAAGATCTCACAATTGTAAATATCTATGCCCCGAACATGGGAGCATCCAATTATATAAGGCAATTAAGAAGAAAAGCAAAGAAACACATTGACCACCATACAATCATAGTGGGGGACTTTAACACCCCCCCTGACTGAAATGGCCAGATCATCTAAGCAAAAGATCAACAAGGAAATAAAGACTTTAAATGACACACTGGACCAAATGGACTTCACAGACATATTCAGAACGTTCCATCCCAATGCAACGGAATACACATTCTTCTCTAGTGCCCATGGAACATTCTCCAGAATGGATCACATCCTAGGACACAAATCAGGTCTCAACCGGTACCCAAAGATTGGGATCATTCCCTGCACATTTTCAGACCACAATGTTTTGAAACTAGAACTCAATCACAAGAGGAGAGTCGGAAAGAACTCAAATACATGGAGGCTAAAGAGCATCCTACGAAAGAATGAATGGGTCAACCAGGAAATTAAAGAAGAATTTAAAAAGTTCATGGAAACCAATGAAAATGAAAACTCAACTGTCCAAAATCTTTGGGATACAGCCAAGGCAGTCCTGCGAGGAAAGTATATAGCAATACAAGCCTTTCTCAAGAAACAAGAAAGGTCTCAAATACACACCCAACCCTACACCTAAAGGAGCTGGAGAAAGAACGGCAAATAAAGCCTAAACCCAGCAGGAGAAGAGAAATCATGCAGTTCAGAGCAGAAATCAATGAAATAGAACCCAGAAGAACAGTAGAAGTGATCAACGGAACTAGGAGCTGGTACTTTGAAAGAATTCATAAGATTGATACACCCCTGTCCAGGCTGATCAAAAAGAAAAGAGAAATGACCCAAATCAACAAAATCATGAATGAAAGAGGAGAGATCACAAACAACACCAAAGAAATACAAACAATTATAAGAACGTAATCTGAGCAACCCTAGGGCAGCAAATTCCATAACCTGGAAGAAATGGGTGCATTCCTAGAGATGTGTCCACTAACAAAACTGACCCAGGAAAAAATAGAAAACATGAACAGTCCTATAACCACGAAGGCAATTGAAGTAGTCATCAAAAACCTCCCAAGAAACCAAAGCCCAGGGCCAGATGGTTTCCCAGGGGAATTCTATCAGACATTTAAAGAAGAATTAATACCTATTCTCCTGAAACTGTTCCAAACAATAGAAATGGAAGGAAAACTTCCAAACTCATTTATGAGGCCACCATTACCTTGATTCCAAAACCAGACAAAGATCCCATCAAAAAGGAGAATTAGAGACCAATATCCTTGATGAACATCGATGCAAAATTTCTCACCAAAATACTAGCCAAGAGGACCCAACAGTACATGAAAAGGAGTATTCACCATGACCAAGTGGGATTTATCCCTGGGCTGCAAGGCTGGTTCAACATCCGCAAATCAGTCAACGTGATCAAATACATTAACAAAAGAAAGAACGAGAATCATATGATCCTCTCAATAGATGCAGAAAAAGCATTGGACAAAGTACAGCACCCTTTCTGGATCAAAACTCTTCAGAGTATAGGGACAGCGGGTACATACCTCAATATCATAAAAGCCATCTACGAAAACCCTACAGCGAATATCATTCTCAATGGGGAAAAGCTGAGATCTTTTCCCCTAAGGTCAGGAACGCGGCAGGGATAGCCATTCTCACCACTGCTATTCAACATAGTATTAGAAGTCCTAGCCACAGCAATCAGACAACAAAATGTAATCCAAGGCATCCAAATCGGCAGAGAGGAAGTCAAACTCTCACTCTTTGCAGATGATATGATACTTTATGTGGAAAACCCAAAAGACTCCACCCCAAAACTGCTAGAACTCACACAGCAATTCCGTCAAGTAGCAGGCTATAAAATCAATGCACAGGAATCAGTGGCATTCCTATACACCAACAACAAGACAGAAGAGAGACAAATCAAGGAGTCGATCCCATTCACAACTGCACCCAAAACCAGAAGAGACCTAGGAATATATTCATCCCAAGAGGCAAAGGATCTGTACTCAGAAAACTACAAAATACGCAGGAAAGAAATTGAAGAAGACACAAAGAAACGGAAAAACGTTCCATGCTCATGGATTGGGAGAACCAACATTGTGAAGAGGTCAATGCTACCTAGAGCAATCTACACATGCAATGCAATCCCCATCAAAATAGCATCCACTTTTTTCCACGAAATGGAACAAATACTCCTAAAATTTGAATGGAACCAGAAGAGACCCCGAATAGCCAGAGGAATATTGAGAAAGAAATGCAAAGCTGGCGGCATCACAATTCTGGACTTCCAGCTCTATGACAAAGCTGTCATCATCAAGACAGTATGGTACTGGCACAAAAACAGACACATGGATCCATGGAACAGAATCGAGAGCCCAGAAATGGACCCTCAACTCTATGGTCAACTTATCTTTGACAGAGCAGGAAGGAATGTCCAATGGCAAAAAGAGAGTCTCTTCAACAACTGGTGTTGGGAGAATTGGACAGCCCCATGCAGAAGAATGACAGTGGACCATTTCCTGACACCACACACAAAAGTAGACTCCAAATGGTTGAAAGACCTCAATGTGAGACAGGAGTCCATCAAAATCCTAAAGGAGAACACAGGTAGCAAGCACTTCGACCTCAGCCGCAGCAACTTCTTCCTAGAAACATCACCAAAGGCACGGGAAGCCAGGGCAAAAATGAACTATTGGGATTTCATCAAGATAAAAAGCTTTGGCACAGCAAAAGAAACAGTCCACAAAACCAAAAGACAACCGACAGAATGGGAGAAATTATTTGCAAATGACCTATCAGATAAAGGGCTACTACCCAATATGTATAAAAACTTATCAAACTCAACACCCAAAGAACAAATAATCCAATCAAGAAATAGGCAGAAGACATGAACAGACATTTTTCCAAAGAAGACATCCAAATGGCCCACAGGCACATGAAAAAGTGCTCAACACGGCTTGGCATCAGAGAAATCCAAATGAAAACCTCAATGAGATACCACCTCACACCCGTCAGAATGGCTCAAATGAACAAGTCAGGGAACGACAGAGTTTGGCGGGGATGTGGAGATAGGGGAACCCGCCGACACTGGTGGTGGGAATGCAAGCTGCTGCAACCCCTCTGGAAAACAGTATGGAGGTTCCTCACACAGTTGAAATTAGAGCTACCATTCGATCCAACATTTGCACTCCTGGGTATTTACCCCAAAGATACAAATGTAGGGACCCGAAGCGGTACGTGCACCCCATTGTTTATAGCAGCAATGTCCACAATAGCCAAACTGTGGAAACAACCAAGATGTCCATCGACAGATGAATGGATAAAGAAGAGGTGGTATATATATACACAATGGACTATTACGCAGCCATCAAAAGGAATGAGATGTTGCCATGGACAACGACGTGGATGGAACTGGAGGGTCCGACGATTAGTGAAATAAGTCAATCAGAGAAAGACATGTATCATATGACCCCACTGATATGAGGGATTCTTAATCTCAGGAACAGAGTGAGGCTTGCTGGAGTGGTCGTGGGTGGGAGGGATGGGGTGGCTGGGTGATAGACATTGGGGAGGGTATGAGCTACGGTGAGCGCTGTGAATTGTGTAAGATTGTTGAATCACAGATCTGTACTTCTGAAACAACGCAACATATTTTAAGAATAAAGGAAAAGAAGGAGATAGCAGGAGAGGAAGAATGAAGGGGAGTTAGTGAGAGGGGGAGACGGACCAGGAGAGATGATGGATTCTGAAAAAAATTCCGAGGTTTCTAGAGGGGAGGTGGGTCGGTGGATTGGTTTGACTGGTGATGGTTATTAAAGAGGGCACATTCCGCATGGAGCACTGTGTGTTAGGAACAAACAATGAATCATGGGACAGTACACCAAAACAAATGATGTAGTACATGGTGATTAACAAAGCAGTAAAAAACAAAGACTGTAATAAGAGATGAAGAAGGACACTATATCCTACTTAAAGGGTCTATCCAACAAGAAGATCTCACAATTGTAAATATATATGCCCCGAACATGGGAGCATCCAATTATATAAGGCAATTAAGAAGAAAAGCAAAGAAACACATTGACCACCATACAATCATAGTGGGGGACTTTAACACCCCCCTGACTGAAATGGCCAGATCATCTAAGCAAAAGATCAACAAGGAAATAAAGACTTAAATGACACACTGGACCAAATGGACTTCACAGACATATTCAGAACGTTCCATCCCAATGCAACGGAATACACTTTCTTCTCTAGTGCCCATGGAACATTCTCCAGAATGGATCACATCCTAGGTCACAAATCAGGTCTCAACCGGTACCCAAAGATTGGGATCATTCCCTGCACATTTTCAGACCACAATGCTTTGAAACTAGAATTCAATCACAAGAGGAGAGTGGGAAAGAACTCAAATACATGGAGGCTAAAGAGCATCCTACGAAAGAATGAATGGGTCAACCAGGAAATTAAAGAAGAATTTAAAAAGTTCATGGAAACCAATGAAAATGAAAACTCAACTGTCCAAAATCTTTGGGATACAGCCAAGGCAGTCCTGCGAGGAAAGTATATAGCAATACAAGCCTTTCTCAAGAAACAAGAAAGGTCTCAAATACACACCCAACCCTACACCTAAAGGAGCTGGAGAAAGAACGGCAAATAAAGCCTAAACCCAGCAGGAGAAGAGAAATCATGCAGTTCAGAGCAGAAATCAATGAAATAGAACCCAGAAGAACAGTAGAAGTGATCAACGGAACTAGGAGCTGGTACTTTGAAAGAATTCACAAGATTGATACACCCCTGTCCAGGCTGATCAAAAAGAAAAGAGAAATGACCCAAATCAACAAAATCATGAATGAAAGAGGAGAGATCACAAACAACACCAAAGAAATACAAACAATTATAAGAACGTAATCTGAGCAACCCTAGGGCAGCAAATTCCATAACCTGGAAGAAATGGGTGCATTCCTAGAGATGTGTCAACTAACAAAACTGACCCAGGAAGAAATAGAAAACATGAACAGTCCTATAACCACGAAGGCAATTGAAGTAGTCATCAAAAACCTCCCAAGAAACCAAAGCCCAGGGCCAGATGGTTTCCCAGGGGAATTCTATCAGACATTTAAAGAAGAATTAATACCTATTCTCCTGAAACTGTTCCAAACAATAGAAATGGAAGGAAAACTTCCAAACTCATTTATGAGGCCACCATTACCTTGATTCCAAAACCAGACAAAGATCCCATCAAAAAGGAGAATTAGAGACCAATATCCTTGATGAACATCGATGCAAAAATTCTCACCAAAATACTAGCCAAGAGGACCCAACAGTACATAAAAAGGAGTATTCACCATGACCAAGTGGGATTTATCCCTGGGCTGCAAGGCTGGTTCAACATCCGCAAATCAGTCAACGTGATCAAATACATTAACAAAAGAAAGAACGAGAATCATATGATCCTCCCAAGAGATGCAGAAAAAGCATTGGACAAAGTACAGCACCCTTTCTGGATCAAAACTCTTCAGAGTATAGGGACAGCGGGTACATACCTCAATATCATAAAAGCCATCTACGAAAACCCTACAACGAATATCATTCTCAATGGGGAAAAGCTGAGATCTTTTCCCCTAAAGTCAGCAACGCGGCAGGGATAGCCACTCTCACCACTGCTATTCAACATAGTATTAGAAGTCCTAGCCACAGCAATCAGACAACAAAAAGTAATCCAAGGCATCCAAATCGGCAGAGAGGAAGTCAAACTCTCACTCTTGGCAGATGATATGATACTTTATGTGGAAAACCCAAAAGACTCCACCCCAAAACTGCTAGAACTCACACAGCAATTCCGTCAAGTAGCAGGCTATAAAATCAATGCACAGGAATCAGTGGCATTCCTATACACCACCAACAAGACAGAAGAGAGACAAATCAAGGAGTCGATCCCATTCACAAATGCACCCAAAACCAGAAGAGACCTAGGAATATATTCATCCCAAGAGGCAAAGGATCTGTACTCAGAAAACTACAAAATACGCAGGAAAGAAATTGAAGAAGACACAAAGAAACGGAAAAACGTTCCATGCTCATGGATTGGGAGAACCAACATTGTGAAGAGGTCAATGCTACCTAGAGCAATCTACACATGCAATGCAATCCCCATCAAAATACCATCCACTTTTTTCCACGAAATGGAATAAATAATCCTAAAATTTGAATGGAACCTGAAGAGACCCCGAGTAGCCAGAGGAATATTGAGAAAGAAAAGCAAAGCTGGCGGCATCACAATTCTGGACTTCCAGCTCTATGACAAAGCTGTCATCATCAAGACAGTATGGTACTTGCACAAAAACAGACACATGGATCCATGGAACACAATCGAGAGCCCAGAAATGGACCCTCAACTCTATGGTCAACTTATCTTTGACAGAGCAGGAAGGAATGTCCAATGGCAAAAAGAGAGTCTCTTCAACAACTGGTGTTGGGAGAATTGGACAGCCCCATGCAGAAGAATGACACTGGACCATTTCCTGACACCACACACAGAAGTAGACGCCAAATGGTTGAAAGACCTCAATGTGAGACAGGAGTCCATCAAAATCCTAAAGGAGAACACAGGTAGCAAGCTCTTCGACCTCAGCCGCAGCAACTTCTTCCTAGAAACATCACCAAAGGCACGGGAAGCCAGGGCAAAAATGAACTATTGGGATTTCATCAAGATAAAAAGCTTTGACACAGCAAAAGAAACAGTCCACAAAACCAAAAGACAACCGACAGAATGGGAGAAATTATTTGCAAATGACCTATCAGATAAAGGGCTACTATCCAATATGTATAAAAACTTATCAAACTCAACACCCAAAGAACAAATAATCCAATCAAGAAATAGGCAGAAGACATGAACAGACATTTTTCCAAAGAAGACATCCAAATGGCCCACAGGCACATGAAAAAGTGCTCAACACGGCTCGGCATCAGGGAAATCCAAATCAAAACCTCAATGAGATACCCCCTCACACCCGTCAGAATGGCTCAAATGAACAAGTCAGGGAACGACAGAGGTTGGCGGGGATGTGGAGAAAGGGGAACCCTCCTACACTGGTGGTGGGAATGCAAGCTGGTGCAACCCCTCTGGAAAAGTGTATGGAGGTTCCTCAAACAGTTATAATTAGAGCTACCATTCGATCCAGCAATTGCACTCCTGGGTATTTACCCCAAAGATACAAATGTAGGGACCCGAAGCGGTACGTGCACCCCATTGTTTATAGCAGCAATATCCACAATGGCCAAACGGTGGAAAGAGCCAAGATGTCCATCGACAGATGAATGGATAAAGAAGAGGTGGTATATATATACACAATTGACTATTACGCAGCCATCAAAAGGAATGAGGTGTTGCCATGGACAACGACGTGGATGGAAATGGAGGGTCCGACGATTAGTGAAATAAGTCAATCAGAGAAAGACATGTATCATATGACCTCACTGATATGAGGGATTCTTAATCTCAGGAACAGAGTGAGGCTTGCTGGAGTGGTCGGGGGGGGGGATGGGGTGGCTGGGTGATAGACTTTGGGGAGGGTATGAGCTACGGTGAGCGCTGTGAATTGTGTAAGACTGTTGAATCACAGATCTGTACTTATGAAACAAATAACGCAACATATTTTAAGAATAAAGGAAAACAAGGAGACAGCAGGAGAGGAAGAATGAAGGGGAGTTAGTGAGAGGGGGAGACGGACCAGGAGAGATGATGGATTCTGAAAAAAATTCCGAGGTTTCTAGAGGGGAGGTGGGTCGGTGGATTGGTTTGACTGGTGATGGTTATTAAAGAGGGCACATTCTGCATGGAGCACTGTGTGTTAGGAACAAACAATGAATCATGGGACAGTACACCAAAACAAATGATGTAGTACATGGTGATTAACAAAGCAATAAAAAACAAAGACTGTAATAAGAGATGAAGAAGGACACTATATCCTACTTAATGGGTCTATCCAACAAGAAGATCTCACAATTGTAAATATCTATGCCCCGAACATGGGAGCATCCAATTATATAAGGCAATTAAGAAGAAAAGCAAAGAAACACATTGACCACCATACAATCATAGTGGGGGACTTTAACACCCCCCCTGACTGAAATGGCCAGATCATCTAAGCAAAAGATCAACAAGGAAATAAAGACTTTAAATGACACACTGGACCAAATGGACTTCACAGACATATTCAGAACGTTCCATCCCAATGCAACGGAATACACATTCTTCTCTAGTGCCCATGGAACATTCTCCAGAATGGATCACATCCTAGGTCACAAATCAGGTCTCAACCGGTACCCAAAGATTGGGATCATTCCGTGCACATTTTCAGACCACAATGTTTTGAAACTAGAACTCAATCACAAGAGGAGAGTCGGAAAGAACTCAAATACATGGAGGCTAAAGAGCATCCTACGAAAGAATGAATGGGTCAACCAGGAAATTAAAGAAGAATTTAAAAAGTTCATGGAAACCAATGAAAATGAAAACTCAACTGTCCAAAATCTTTGGGATACAGCCAAGGCAGTCCTGCGAGGAAAGTATATAGCAATACAAGCCTTTCTCAAGAAACAAGAAAGGTCTCAAATACACACCCAACCCTACACCTAAAGGAGCTGGAGAAAGAACGGCAAATAAAGCCTAAACCCAGCAGGAGAAGAGAAATCATGCAGTTCAGAGCAGAAATCAATGAAATAGAACCCAGAAGAACAGTAGAAGTGATCAACGGAACTAGGAGCTGGTACTTTGAAAGAATTCACAAGATTGATACACCCCTGTCCAGGCTGATCAAAAAGAAAAGAGAAATGACCCAAATCAACAAAATCATGAATGAAAGAGGAGAGATCACAAACAACACCAAAGAAATACAAACAATTATAAGAACGTAATCTGAGCAACCCTAGGGCAGCAAATTCCATAACCTGGAAGAAATGGGTGCATTCCTAGAGATGTGTCAACTAACAAAACTGACCCAGGAAGAAATAGAAAACATGAACAGTCCTATAACCACGAAGGCAATTGAAGTAGTCATCAAAAACCTCCCAAGAAACCAAAGCCCAGGGCCAGATGGTTTCCCAGGGGAATTCTATCAGACATTTAAAGAAGAATTAATACCTATTCTCCTGAAACTGTTCCAAACAATAGAAATGGAAGGAAAACTTCCAAACTCATTTATGAGGCCACCATTACCTTGATTCCAAAACCAGACAAAGATCCCATCAAAAAGGAGAATTAGAGACCAATATCCTTGATGAACATCGATGCAAAATTTCTCACCAAAATACTAGCCAAGAGGACCCAACAGTACATGAAAAGGAGTATTCACCATGACCAAGTGGGATTTATCCCTGGGCTGCAAGGCTGGTTCAACATCCGCAAATCAGTCAACGTGATCAAATACATTAACAAAAGAAAGAACGAGCATCATATGATCCTCTCAATAGATGCAGAAAAAGCATTGGACAAAGTACAGCACCCTTTCTGGATCAAAACTCTTCAGAGTATAGGGACAGCGGGTACATACCTCAATATCATAAAAGCCATCTACGAAAACCCTACAGCGAATATCATTCTCAATGGGGAAAAGCTGAGATCTTTTCCCCTAAGGTCAGGAACGCGGCAGGGATAGCCATTCTCACCACTGCTATTCAACATAGTATTAGAAGTCCTAGCCACAGCAATCAGACAACAAAATGTAATCCAAGGCATCCAAATCGGCAGAGAGGAAGTCAAACTCTCACTCTTTGCAGATGATATGATACTTTATGTGGAAAACCCAAAAGACTCCACCCCAAAACTGCTAGAACTCACACAGCAATTCCGTCAAGTAGCAGGCTATAAAATCAATGCACAGGAATCAGTGGCATTCCTATACACCAACAACAAGACAGAAGAGAGACAAATCAAGGAGTCGATCCCATTCACAACTGCACCCAAAACCAGAAGAGACCTAGGAATATATTCATCCCAAGAGGCAAAGGATCTGTACTCAGAAAACTACAAAATACTCAGGAAAGAAATTGAAGAAGACACAAAGAAACGGAAAAACGTTCCATGCTCATGGATTGGAAGAACCAACATTGTGAAGAGGTCAATGCTACCTAGAGCAATCTACACATGCAATGCAATCCCCATCAAAATACCATCCACTTTTTTCCACGAAATGGAACAAATACTCCTAAAATTTGAATGGAACCAGAAGAGACCCCGAATAGCCAGAGGAATATTGAGAAAGAAAAGCAAAGCTGGCGGCATCACAATTCTGGACTTCCAGCTCTATGACAAAGCTGTCATCATCAAGACAGTATGGTACTGGCACAAAAACAGACACATGGATCCATGGAACAGAATCGAGAGCCCAGAAATGGACCCTCAACTCTATGGTCAACTTATCTTTGACAGAGCAGGAAGGAATGTCCAATGGCAAAAAGAGAGTCTCTTCAACAACTGGTGTTGGGAGAATTGGACAGCCCCATGCAGAAGAATGACAGTGGACCATTTCCTGACACCACACACAAAAGTAGACTCCAAATGGTTGAAAGACCTCAATGTGAGACAGGAGTCCATCAAAATCCTAAAGGAGAACACAGGTAGCAAGCACTTCGACCTCAGCCGCAGCAACTTCTTCCTAGAAACATCACCAAAGGCACGGGAAGCCAGGGCAAAAATGAACTATTGGGATTTCATCAAGATAAAAAGCTTTGGCACAGCAAAAGAAACAGTCCACAAAACCAAAAGACAACCGACAGAATGGGAGAAATTATTTGCAAATGACCTATCAGATAAAGGGCTACTACCCAATATGTATAAAAACTTATCAAACTCAACACCCAAAGAACAAATAATCCAATCAAGAAATAGGCAGAAGACATGAACAGACATTTTTCCAAAGAAGACATCCAAATGGCCCACAGGCACATGAAAAAGTGCTCAACACGGCTCGGCATCAGGGAAATCCAAATCAAAACCTCAATGAGATACCCCCTCACACCCGTCAGAATGGCTCAAATGAACAAGTCAGGGAACGACAGAGGTTGGCGGGGATGTGGAGAAAGGGGAACCCTCCTACACTGGTGGTGGGAATGCAAGCTGGTGCAACCCCTCTGGAAAAGTGTATGGAGGTTCCTCAAACAGTTATAATTAGAGCTACCATTCGATCCAGCAATTGCACTCCTGGGTATTTACCCCAAAGATACAAATGTAGGGACCCGAAGCGGTACGTGCACCACATTGTTTATAGCAGCAATATCCACAATGGCCAAACGGTGGAAAGAGCCAAGATGTCCATCGACAGATGAATGGATAAAGAAGAGGTGGTATATATATACACAATTGACTATTACGCAGCCATCAATAGGAATGAGGTGTTGCCATGGACAACGACGTGGATGGAACTGGAGGGTCCGACGATTAGTGAAATAAGTCAATCAGAGAAAGACATGTATCATATGACCTCACTGATATGAGGGATTCTTAATCTCAGGAACAGAGTGAGGCTTGCTGGAGTGGTCGGGGGGGGGGATGGGGTGGCTGGGTGATAGACTTTGGGGAGGGTATGAGCTACGGTGAGCGCTGTGAATTGTGTAAGACTGTTGAATCACAGATCTGTACTTCTGAAACAAATAACGCAACATATTTTAAGAATAAAGGAAAACAAGGAGACAGCAGGAGAGGAAGAATGAAGGGGAGTTAGTGAGAGGGGGAGACGGACCAGGAGAGATGATGGATTCTGAAAAAAATTCCGAGGTTTCTAGAGGGGAGGTGGGTCGGTGGATTGGTTTGACTGGTGATGGTTATTAAAGAGGGCACATTCTGCATGGAGCACTGTGTGTTAGGAACAAACAATGAATCATGGGACAGTACACCAAAACAAATGATGTAGTACATGGTGATTAACAAAGCAATAAAAAACAAAGACTGTAATAAGAGATGAAGAAGGACACTATATCCTACTTAATGGGTCTATCCAACAAGAAGATCTCACAATTGTAAATATCTATGCCCCGAACATGGGAGCATCCAATTATATAAGGCAATTAAGAAGAAAAGCAAAGAAACACATTGACCACCATACAATCATAGTGGGGGACTTTAACACCCCCCCTGACTGAAATGGCCAGATCATCTAAGCAAAAGATCAACAAGGAAATAAAGACTTTAAATGACACACTGGACCAAATGGACTTCACAGACATATTCAGAACGTTCCATCCCAATGCAACGGAATACACATTCTTCTCTAGTGCCCATGGAACATTCTCCAGAATGGATCACATCCTAGGTCACAAATCAGGTCTCAACCGGTACCCAAAGATTGGGATCATTCCCTGCACATTTTCAGACCACAATGTTTTGAAACTAGAACTCAATCACAAGAGGAGAGTCGGAAAGAACTCAAATACATGGAGGCTAAAGAGCATCCTACGAAAGAATGAATGGGTCAACCAGGAAATTAAAGAAGAATTTAAAAAGTTCATGGAAACCAATGAAAATGAAAACTCAACTGTCCAAAATCTTTGGGATACAGCCAAGGCAGTCCTGCGAGGAAAGTATATAGCAATACAAGCCTTTCTCAAGAAACAAGAAAGGTCTCAAATACACACCCAACCCTACACCTAAAGGAGCTGGAGAAAGAACGGCAAATAAAGCCTAAACCCAGCAGGAGAAGAGAAATCATGCAGTTCAGAGCAGAAATCAATGAAATAGAACCCAGAAGAACAGTAGAAGTGATCAACGGAACTAGGAGCTCGTACTTTTATAGAATTCATAAGATTGATACACCCCTGTCCAGGCTGATCAAAAAGAAAAGAGAAATGACCCAAATCAACAAAATCATGAATGAAAGAGGAGAGATCACAAACAACACCAAAGAAATACAAACAATTATAAGAACGTAATCTGAGCAACCCTAGGGCAGCAAATTCCATAACCTGGAAGAAATGGGTGCATTCCTAGAGATGTGTCAACTAACAAAACTGACCCAGGAAGAAATAGAAAACATGAACAGTCCTATAACCACGAAGGCAATTGAAGTAGTCATCAAAAACCTCCCAAGAAACCAAAGCCCAGGGCCAGATGGTTTCCCAGGGGAATTCTATCAGACATTTAAAGAAGAATTAATACCTATTCTCCTGAAACTGTTCCAAACAATAGAAATGGAAGGAAAACTTCCAAACTCATTTATGAGGCCACCATTACCTTGATTCCAAAACCAGACAAAGATCCCATCAAAAAGGAGAATTAGAGACCAATATCCTTGATGAACATCGATGCAAAATTTCTCACCAAAATACTAGCCAAGAGGACCCAACAGTACATGAAAAGGAGTATTCACCATGACCAAGTGGGATTTATCCCTGGGCTGCAAGGCTGGTTCAACATCCGCAAATCAGTCAACGTGATCAAATACATTAACAAAAGAAAGAACGAGCATCATATGATCCTCTCAATAGATGCAGAAAAAGCATTGGACAAAGTACAGCACCCTTTCTGGATCAAAACTCTTCAGAGTATAGGGACAGCGGGTACATACCTCAATATCATAAAAGCCATCTACGAAAACCCTACAGCGAATATCATTCTCAATGGGGAAAAGCTGAGATCTTTTCCCCTAAGGTCAGGAACGCGGCAGGGATAGCCATTCTCACCACTGCTATTCAACATAGTATTAGAAGTCCTAGCCACAGCAATCAGACAACAAAATGTAATCCAAGGCATCCAAATCGGCAGAGAGGAAGTCAAACTCTCACTCTTTGCAGATGATATGATACTTTATGTGGAAAACCCAAAAGACTCCACCCCAAAACTGCTAGAACTCACACAGCAATTCCGTCAAGTAGCAGGCTATAAAATCAATGCACAGGAATCAGTGGCATTCCTATACACCAACAACAAGACAGAAGAGAGACAAATCAAGGAGTCGATCCCATTCACAACTGCACCCAAAACCAGAAGAGACCTAGGAATATATTCATCCCAAGAGGCAAAGGATCTGTACTCAGAAAACTACAAAATACTCAGGAAAGAAATTGAAGAAGACACAAAGAAACGGAAAAACGTTCCATGCTCATGGATTGGAAGAACCAACATTGTGAAGAGGTCAATGCTACCTAGAGCAATCTACACATGCAATGCAATCCCCATCAAAATACCATCCACTTTTTTCCACGAAATGGAACAAATACTCCTAAAATTTGAATGGAACCAGAAGAGACCCCGAATAGCCAGAGGAATATTGAGAAAGAAAAGCAAAGCTGGCGGCATCACAATTCTGGACTTCCAGCTCTATGACAAAGCTGTCATCATCAAGACAGTATGGTACTGGCACAAAAACAGACACATGGATCCATGGAACAGAATCGAGAGCCCAGAAATGGACCCTCAACTCTATGGTCAACTTATCTTTGACAGAGCAGGAAGGAATGTCCAATGGCAAAAAGAGAGTCTCTTCAACAACTGGTGTTGGGAGAATTGGACAGCCCCATGCAGAAGAATGACAGTGGACCATTTCCTGACACCACACACAAAAGTAGACTCCAAATGGTTGAAAGACCTCAATGTGAGACAGGAGTCCATCAAAATCCTAAAGGAGAACACAGGTAGCAAGCACTTCGACCTCAGCCGCAGCAACTTCTTCCTAGAAACATCACCAAAGGCACGGGAAGCCAGGGCAAAAATGAACTATTGGGATTTCATCAAGATAAAAAGCTTTGGCACAGCAAAAGAAACAGTCCACAAAACCAAAAGACAACCGACAGAATGGGAGAAATTATTTGCAAATGACCTATCAGATAAAGGGCTACTACCCAATATGTATAAAAACTTATCAAACTCAACACCCAAAGAACAAATAATCCAATCAAGAAATAGGCAGAAGACATGAACAGACATTTTTCCAAAGAAGACATCCAAATGGCCCACAGGCACATGAAAAAGTGCTCAACACGGCTCGGCATCAGGGAAATCCAAATCAAAACCTCAATGAGATACCCCCTCACACCCGTCAGAATGGCTCAAATGAACAAGTCAGGGAACGACAGAGGTTGGCGGGGATGTGGAGAAAGGGGAACCCTCCTA
This sequence comes from Eumetopias jubatus, assembly GCF_037043125.1. NCBI lineage: Eukaryota > Metazoa > Chordata > Mammalia > Carnivora > Otariidae > Eumetopias > Eumetopias jubatus. The sequence goes on from NW_028274825.1 coordinate 2,579,227, forward strand.
CACTGGTGGTGGGAATGCAAGCTGGTGCAACCCCTCTGGAAAAGTGTATGGAGGTTCCTCAAACAGTTATAATTAGAGCTACCATTCGATCCAGCAATTGCACTCCTGGGTATTTACCCCAAAGATACAAATGTAGGGACCCGAAGCGGTACGTGCACCCCATTGTTTATAGCAGCAATATCCACAATGGCCAAACGGTGGAAAGAGCCAAGATGTCCATCGACAGATGAATGGATAAAGAAGAGGTGGTATATATATACACAATTGACTATTACGCAGCCATCAAAAGGAATGAGGTGTTGCCATGGACAACGACGTGGATGGAACTGGAGGGTCCGACGATTAGTGAAATAAGTCAATCAGAGAAAGACATGTATCATATGACCTCACTGATATGAGGGATTCTTAATCTCAGGAACAGAGTGAGGCTTGCTGGAGTGGTCGGGGGGGGGATGGGGTGGCTGGGTGATAGACTTTGGGGAGGGTATGAGCTACGGTGAGCGCTGTGAATTGTGTAAGACTGTTGAATCACAGATCTGTACTTCTGAAACAAATAACGCAACATATTTTAAGAATAAAGGAAAACAAGGAGACAGCAGGAGAGGAAGAATGAAGGGGAGTTAGTGAGAGGGGGAGACGGACCAGGAGAGATGATGGATTCTGAAAAAAATTCCGAGGTTTCTAGAGGGGAGGTGGGTCGGTGGATTGGTTTGACTGGTGATGGTTATTAAAGAGGGCACATTCTGCATGGAGCACTGTGTGTTAGGAACAAACAATGAATCATGGGACAGTACACCAAAACAAATGATGTAGTACATGGTGATTAACAAAGCAATAAAAAACAAAGACTGTAATAAGAGATGAAGAAGGACACTATATCCTACTTAATGGGTCTATCCAACAAGAAGATCTCACAATTGTAAATATCTATGCCCCGAACATGGGAGCATCCAATTATATAAGGCAATTAAGAAGAAAAGCAAAGAAACACATTGACCACCATACAATCATAGTGGGGGACTTTAACACCCCCCCTGACTGAAATGGCCAGATCATCTAAGCAAAAGATCAACAAGGAAATAAAGACTTTAAATGACACACTGGACCAAATGGACTTCACAGACATATTCAGAACGTTCCATCCCAATGCAACGGAATACACATTCTTCTCTAGTGCCCATGGAACATTCTCCAGAATGGATCACATCCTAGGTCACAAATCAGGTCTCAACCGGTACCCAAAGATTGGGATCATTCCCTGCACATTTTCAGACCACAATGTTTTGAAACTAGAACTCAATCACAAGAGGAGAGTCGGAAAGAACTCAAATACATGGAGGCTAAAGAGCATCCTACGAAAGAATGAATGGGTCAACCAGGAAATTAAAGAAGAATTTAAAAAGTTCATGGAAACCAATGAAAATGAAAACTCAACTGTCCAAAATCTTTGGGATACAGCCAAGGCAGTCCTGCGAGGAAAGTATATAGCAATACAAGCCTTTCTCAAGAAACAAGAAAGGTCTCAAATACACACCCAACCCTACACCTAAAGGAGCTGGAGAAAGAACGGCAAATAAAGCCTAAACCCAGCAGGAGAAGAGAAATCATGCAGTTCAGAGCAGAAATCAATGAAATAGAACCCAGAAGAACAGTAGAAGTGATCAACGGAACTAGGAGCTGGTACTTTTATAGAATTCACAAGATTGATACACCCCTGTCCAGGCTGATCAAAAAGAAAAGAGAAATGACCCAAATCAACAAAATCATGAATGAAAGAGGAGAGATCACAAACAACACCAAAGAAATACAAACAATTATAAGAACGTAATCTGAGCAACCCTAGGGCAGCAAATTCCATAACCTGGAAGAAATGGGTGCATTCCTAGAGATGTGTCCACTAACAAAACTGACCCAGGAAGAAATAGAAAACATGAACAGTCCTATAACCACGAAGGCAATTGAAGTAGTCATCAAAAACCTCCCAAGAAACCAAAGCCCAGGGCCAGATGGTTTCCCAGGGGAATTCTATCAGACATTTAAAGAAGAATTAATACCTATTCTCCTGAAACTGTTCCAAACAATAGAAATGGAAGGAAAACTTCCAAACTCATTTATGAGGCCACCATTACCTTGATTCCAAAACCAGACAAAGATCCCATCAAAAAGGAGAATTAGAGACCAATATCCTTGATGAACATCGATGCAAAATTTCTCACCAAAATACTAGCCAAGAGGACCCAACAGTACATGAAAAGGAGTATTCACCATGACCAAGTGGGATTTATCCCTGGGCTGCAAGGCTGGTTCAACATCCGCAAATCAGTCAACGTGATCAAATACATTAACAAAAGAAAGAACGAGAATCATATGATCCTCCCAAGAGATGCAGAAAAAGCATTGGACAAAGTACAGCAACCTTTCTGGATCAAAACTCTTCAGAGTATAGGGACAGCGGGTACATACCTCAATATCATAAAAGCCATCTACGAAAACCCTACAGCGAATATCATTCTCAATGGGGAAAAGCTGAGATCTTTTCCCCTAAGGTCAGGAACGCGGCAGGGATAGCCAATCTCACCACTGCTATTCAACATAGTATTAGAAGTCCTAGCCACAGCAATCAGACAACAAAAAGTAATCCAAGGCATCCAAATCGGCAGAGAGGAAGTCAAACTCTCACTCTTTGCAGATGATATGATACTTTATGTGGAAAACCCAAAAGACTCCACCCCAAAACTGCTAGAACTCACACAGCAATTCCGTCAAGTAGCAGGCTATAAAATCAATGCACAGGAATCAGTGGCATTCCTATACACCAACAACAAGACAGAAGAGAGACAAATCAAGGAGTCGATCCCATTCACAAATGCACCCAAAACCAGAAGAGACCTAGGAATATATTCATCCCAAGAGGCAAAGGATCTGTACTCAGAAAACTACAAAATACGCAGGAAAGAAATTGAAGAAGACACAAAGAAACGGAAAAACGTTCCATGCTCATGGATTGGGAGAACCAACATTGTGAAGAGGTCAATGCTACCTAGAGCAATCTACACATGCAATGCAATCCCCATCAAAATACCATCCACTTTTTTCCAGGAAATGGAACAAATACTCCTAAAATTTGAATGGAACCAGAAGAGACCCCGAATAGCCAGAGGAATATTGAGAAAGAAAAGCAAAGCTGGCGGCATCACAATTCTGGACTTCCAGCTCTATGACAAAGCTGTCATCATCAAGACAGTATGGTACTGGCACAAAAACAGACACATGGATCCATGGAACAGAATCGAGAGCCCAGAAATGGACCCTCAACTCTATGGTCAACTTATCTTTGACAGAGCAGGAAGGAATGTCCAATGGCAAAAAGAGAGTCTCTTCAACAACTGGTGTTGGGAGAATTGGACAGCCCCATGCAGAAGAATGACAGTGGACCATTTCCTGACACCACACACAAAAGTAGACTCCAAATGGTTGAAAGACCTCAATGTGAGACAGGAGTCCATCAAAATCCTAAAGGAGAACACAGGTAGCAAGCACTTCGACCTCAGCCGCAGCAACTTCTTCCTAGAAACATCACCAAAGGCACGGGAAGCCAGGGCAAAAATGAACTATTGGGATTTCATCAAGATAAAAAGCTTTGGCACAGCAAAAGAAACAGTCCACAAAACCAAAAGACAACCGACAGAATGGGAGAAATTATTTGCAAATGACCTATCAGATAAAGGGCTACTACCCAATATGTATAAAAACTTATCAAACTCAACACCCAAAGAACAAATAATCCAATCAAGAAATAGGCAGAAGACATGAACAGACATTTTTCCAAAGAAGACATCCAAATGGCCCACAGGCACATGAAAAAGTGCTCAACACGGCTTGGCATCAGAGAAATCCAAATGAAAACCTCAATGAGATACCACCTCACACCCGTCAGAATGGCTCAAATGAACAAGTCAGGGAACGACAGAGTTTGGCGGGGATGTGGAGATAGGGGAACCCGCCGACACTGGTGGTGGGAATGCAAGCTGCTGCAACCCCTCTGGAAAACAGTATGGAGGTTCCTCACACAGTTGAAATTAGAGCTACCATTCGATCCAACATTTGCACTCCTGGGTATTTACCCCAAAGATACAAATGTAGGGACCCGAAGCGGTACGTGCACCCCATTGTTTATAGCAGCAATGTCCACAATAGCCAAACTGTGGAAACAGCCAAGATGTCCATCGACAGATGAATGGATAAAGAAGAGGTGGTATATATATACACAATGGACTATTACGCAGCCATCAAAAGGAATGAGATGTTGCCATGGACAACGACGTGGATGGAACTGGAGGGTCCGACGATTAGTGAAATAAGTCAATCAGAGAAAGACATGTATCATATGACCCCACTGATATGAGGGATTCTTAATCTCAGGAACAGAGTGAGGCTTGCTGGAGTGGTCGGGGGTGGGAGGGATGGGGTGGCTGGGTGATAGACATTGGGGAGGGTATGAGCTACGGTGAGCGCTGTGAATTGTGTAAGACTGTTGAATCACAGATCTGTACTTCTGAAACAACGCAACATATTTTAAGAATAAAGGAAAAGAAGGAGACAGCAGGAGTGGAAGAATGAAGGGGAGTTAGTGAGAGGATGAGACGGACCAGGAGAGATGATGGGTTCTGAAAAAAAATCTGAGGTTTCTAGAGGGGAGGTGGGTCGGGGGATTGGTTAGCCTGGTGGTGGGTATTAAAGAGGGCACATTCTCCATGGAGCACTGTGTGTTAGGAACAAACAATGAATCATGGGACACTACACCAAAACAAATGATGTACTCCATGGTGATTAACAAAGCAATAAAAAACAAAGACTGTAATAAGAGATGAAGAAGGACACTATATCCTACTTAAAGGGTCTATCCAACAAGAAGATCTCACAATTGTAAATATCTATGCCCCGAACATGGGAGCATCCAATTATATAAGGCAATTAAGAAGAAAAGCAAAGAAACACATTGACCACCATACAATCATAGTGGGGGACTTTAACACCCCCCCTGACTGAAATGGCCAGATCATCTAAGCAAAAGATCAACAAGGAAATAAAGACTTTAAATGACACACTGGACCAAATGGACTTCACAGACATATTCAGAACGTTCCATCCCAATGCAACGGAATACACATTCTTCTCTAGTGCCCATGGAACATTCTCCAGAATGGATCACATCCTAGGTCACAAATCAGGTCTCAACCGGTACCCAAAGATTGGGATCATTCCCTGCACATTTTCAGACCACAATGTTTTGAAACTAGAACTCAATCACAAGAGGAGAGTCGGAAAGAACTCAAATACATGGAGGCTAAAGAGCATCCTACGAAAGAATGAATGGGTCAACCAGGAAATTAAAGAAGAATTTAAAAAGTTCATGGAAACCAATGAAAATGAAAACTCAACTGTCCAAAATCTTTGGGATACAGCCAAGGCAGTCCTGCGAGGAAAGTATATAGCAATACAAGCCTTTCTCAAGAAACAAGAAAGGTCTCAAATACACACCCAACCCTACACCTAAAGGAGCTGGAGAAAGAACGGCAAATAAAGCCTAAACCCAGCAGGAGAAGAGAAATCATGCAGTTCAGAGCAGAAATCAATGAAATAGAACCCAGAAGAACAGTAGAAGTGATCAACGGAACTAGGAGCTGGTACTTTGAAAGAATTCACAAGATTGATACACCCCTGTCCAGGCTGATCAAAAAGAAAAGAGAAATGACCCAAATCAACAAAATCATGAATGAAAGAGGAGAGATCACAAACAACACCAAAGAAATACAAACAATTATAAGAACGTAATCTGAGCAACCCTAGGGCAGCAAATTCCATAACCTGGAAGAAATGGGTGCATTCCTAGAGATGTGTCAACTAACAAAACTGACCCAGGAAGAAATAGAAAACATGAACAGTCCTATAACCACGAAGGCAATTGAAGTAGTCATCAAAACCTCCCAAGAAACCAAAGCCCAGGGCCAGATGGTTTCCCAGGGGAATTCTATCAGACATTTAAAGAAGAATTAATACCTATTCTCCTGAAACTGTTCCAAACAATAGAAATGGAAGGAAAACTTCCAAACTCATTTATGAGGCCACCATTACCTTGATTCCAAAACCAGACAAAGATCCCATCAAAAAGGAGAATTAGAGACCAATATCCTTGATGAACATCGATGCAAAAATTCTCACCAAAACTCTAGCCAAGAGGACACAACAGTACATGAAAAGGAGTCTTCACCATGACCAAGTGGGATTTATCCCTGGGCTGCAAGGCTGGTTCAACATCCGCAAATCAGTCAACGTGATCAAATACATTAACAAAAGAAAGAACGAGAATCATATGATCCTCTCAATAGATGCAGAAAAAGCATTGGACAAAGTACAGCACCCTTTCTGGATCAAAACTCTTCAGAGTATAGGGACAGCGGGTACATACCTCAATATCATAAAAGCCATCTACGAAAACCCTACAGGGAATATCATTCTCAATGGGGAAAAGCTGAGATCTTTTCCCCTAAGGTCAGGAACGCGGCAGGGATAGCCAATCTCACCACTGCTATTCAACATAGTATTAGAAGTCCTAGCCACAGCAATCAGACAACAAAAAGTAATCCAAGGCATCCAAATCGGCAGAGAGGAAGTCAAACTCTCACTCTTTGCAGATGATATGATACTTTATGTGGAAAACCCAAAAGACTCCACCCCAAAACTGCTAGAACTCACACAGCAATTCCGTCAAGTAGCAGGCTATAAAATCAATGCACAGGAATCAGTGGCATTCCTATACAACAACAACAAGACAGAAGAGAGACAAATCAAGGAGTCGATCCCATTCACAACTGCACCCAAAACAAGAAGAGACCTAGGAATATATTGAACCCAAGAGGCAAGGGATCTGTACTCAGAAAACTACAAAATACGCAGGAAAGAAATTGAAGAGGACACAAAGAAACGGAAAAACGTTCCATGCTCATGGATTGGGAGAACCAACATTGTGAAGAGGTCAATGCTACCTAGAGCAATCTACACATGCAATGCAATCCCCATCAAAATAGCATCCACTTTTTTCCACGAAATGGAACAAATAATCCTAAAATTTGAATGGAACCTGTAGAGACCCCGAGTAGCCAGAGGAATATTGAGAAAGAAAAGCAAAGCTGGCGGCATCACAATTCTGGACTTCCAGCTCTATGACAAAGCTGTCATCATCAAGACAGTATGGTACTGGCACAAAAACAGACACATGGATCCATGGAACAGAATCGAGAGCCCAGAAATGGACCCTCAACTCTATGGTCTACTTATCTTTGACAGAGCAGGAAGGAATGTCCAATGGCAAAAAGAGAGTCTCTTCAACAACTGGTGTTGGGAGAATTGGACAGCCCCATGCAGAAGAATGACACTGGACCATTTCCTGACACCACACACAGAAGTAGACGCCAAATGTTTGAAAGACCTCAATGTGAGACAGGAGTCCATCAAAATCCTAAAGGAGAACACAGGTAGCAAGCTCTTCGACCTCAGCCGCAGCAACTTCTTCCTAGAAACATCACCAAAGGCACGGGAAGCCAGGGCCAAAATGAACTATTGGGATTTCATCAAGATAAAAAGCTTTGGCACAGCAAAAGAAAAACTCCACAAAACCAAAAGACAACCGACAGAATGGGAGAAATTATTTGCAAATGACCTATCAGATAAAGGGCTACTATCCAATATGTATAAAAACTTATCAAACTCAACACCCAAAGAACAAATAATCCAATCAAGAAATAGGCAGAAGACATGAACAGACATTTTTCCAAAGAAGACATCCAAATGGCCCACAGGCACATGAAAAAGTGCTCAACACGGCTTGGCATCAGAGAAATCCAAATGAAAACCTCAATGAGATACCACCTCACACCCGTCAGAATGGCTCAAATGAACAAGTCAGGGAACGACAGAGTTTGGCGGGGATGTGGAGATAGGGGAACCCGCCGACACTGGTGGTGGGAATTCAAGCTGCTGCAACCCCTCTGGAAAACAGTATGGAGGTTCCTCACACAGTTGAAATTAGAGCTACCATTCGATCCAACATTTGCACTCCTGGGTATTTACCCCAAAGATACAAATGTAGGGACCCGAAGCGGTACGTGCACCCCATTGTTTATAGCAGCAATGTCCACAATAGCCAAACTGTGGAAACAGCCAAGATGTCCATCGACAGATGAATGGATAAAGAAGAGGTGGTATATATATACACAATGGACTATTACGCAGCCATCAAAAGGAATGAGATGTTGCCATGGACAACGACGTGGATGGAACTGGAGGGTCCGACGATTAGTGAAATAAGTCAATCAGAGAAAGACATGTATCATATGACCCCACTGATATGAGGGATTCTTAATCTCAGGAACAGAGTGAGGCTTGCTGGAGTGGTCGGGGGTGGGAGGGATGGGGTGGCTGGGTGATAGACATTGGGGAGGGTATGAGCTACGGTGAGCGCTGTGAATTGTGTAAGACTGTTGAATCACAGATCTGTACTTCTGAAACAATGCAACATATTTTAAGAATAAAGGAAAAGAAGGAGACAGCAGGAGTGGAAGAATGAAGGGGAGTTAGTGAGAGGATGAGACGGACCAGGAGAGATGATGGGTTCTGAAAAAAAATCTGAGGTTTCTAGAGGGGAGGTGGGTCGGGGGATTGGTTAGCCTGGTGGTGGGTATTAAAGAGGGCACATTCTCCATGGAGCACTGTGTGTTAGGAACAAACAATGAATCATGGGACAGTACACCAAAACAAATGATGTACTCCATGGTGATTAACAAAGCAATAAAAAACAAAAACTGTAATAAGAGATGAAGAAGGACACTATATCCTACTTAGTGGGTCTATCCAACAAGAAGATCTCACAATTGTAAATATCTATGCCCCGAACATGGGAGCATCCAATTATATAAGGCAATTAAGAAGAAAAGAAAAAAACACATTGACCACCATACAATCATAGTGGGGGACTTTAACACCCCCCCTGACTGAAATGGCCAGATCATCTAAGCAAAAGATCAACAAGGAAATAAAGACTTTAAATGACACACTGGACCAAATGGACTTCACAGACATATTCAGAACGTTCCATCCCAATGCAACGGAATACACATTCTTCTCTAGTGCCCATGGAACATTCTCCAGAATGGATCACATCCTAGGTCACAAATCAGGTCTCAACCGGTACCCAAAGATTGGGATCATTCCCTGCACATTTTCAGACCACAATGTTTTGAAACTAGAACTCAATCACAAGAGGAGAGTCGGAAAGAACTCAAATACATGGAGGCTAAAGTGCATCCTACGAAAGAATGAATGGGTCAACCAGGAAATTAAAGAAGAATTTAAAAAGTTCATGGAAACCAATGAAAATGAAAACTCAACTGTCCAAAATCTTTGGGATACAGCCAAGGCAGTCCTGCGAGGAAAGTATATAGCAATACAAGCCTTTCTCAAGAAACAAGAAAGGTCTCAAATACACACCCAACCCTACACCTAAAGGAGCTGGAGAAAGAACGGCAAATAAAGCCTAAACCCAGCAGGAGAAGAGAAATCATGCAGTTCAGAGCAGAAATCAATGAAATAGAACCCAGAAGAACAGTAGAAGTGATCAACGGAACTAGGAGCTGGTACTTTGAAAGAATTCACAAGATTGATACACCCCTGTCCAGGCTGATCAAAAAGAAAAGAGAAATGACCCAAATCAACAAAATCATGAATGAAAGAGGAGAGATCACAAACAACACCAAAGAAATACAAACAATTATAAGAACGTAATCTGAGCAACCCTAGGGCAGCAAATTCCATAACCTGGAAGAAATGGGTGCATTCCTAGAGATGTGTCCACTAACAAAACTGACCCAGGAAGAAATAGAAAACATGAACAGTCCTATAACCACGAAGGCAATTGAAGTAGTCATCAAAAACCTCCCAAGATACCAAAGCCCAGGGCCAGATGGTTTCCCAGGGGAATTCTATCAGACATTTAAAGAAGAATTAATACCTATTCTCCTGAAACTGTTCCAAACAATAGAAATGGAAGGAAAACTTCCAAACTCATTTATGAGGCCACCATTACCTTGATTCCAAAACCAGACAAAGATCCCATCAAAAAGGAGAATTAGAGACCAATATCCTTGATGAACATCGATGCAAAAATTCTCACCAAAATACTAGCCAAGAGGACCCAACAGTACATGAAAAGGAGTATTCACCATGACCAAGTGGGATTTATCCCTGGGCTGCAAGGCTGGTTCAACATCCGCAAATCAGTCAACGTGATCAAATACATTAACAAAAGAAAGAACGAGAATCATATGATCCTCCCAAGAGATGCAGAAAAAGCATTGGACAAAGTACAGCAAACTTTCTGGATCAAAACTATTCAGAGTATAGGGACAGCGGGTACATACCTCAATATCATAAAAGCCATCTACGAAAACGCTACAGCGAATATCATTCTCAATGGGGAAAAGCTGAGATCTTTTCCCCTAAAGTCAGCAACGCGGCAGGGATAGCCACTCTCACCACTGCTATTCAACATAGTATTAGAAGTCCTAGCCACAGCAATCAGACAACAAAAAGTAATCCAAGGCATCCAAATCGGCAGAGAGGAAGTCAAACTCTCACTCTTGGCAGATGATATGATACTTTATGTGGAAAACCCAAAAGACTCCACCCCAAAACTGCTAGAACTCACACAGCAATTCCGTCAAGTAGCAGGCTATAAAATCAATGCACAGGAATCAGTGGCATTCCTATACACCAACAAGACAGAAGAGAGACAAATCAAGGAGTCGATCCCATTCACAACTGCACCCAAAACCAGAAGAGACCTAGGAATATATTCATCCCAAGAGGCCAAGGATCTGTACTCAGAAAACTACAAAATACGCAGGAAAGAAATTGAAGAAGACACAAAGAAACGGAAAAACGTTCCATGCTCATGGATTGGGAGAACCAACATTGTGAAGAGGTCAATGCTACCTAGAGCAATCTACACATGCAATGCAATCCCCATCAAAATAGCATCCACTTTTTTCCACGAAATGGAACAAATAATCCTAAAATTTGAATGGAACCTGAAGAGACCCCGAGTAGCCAGAGGAATATTGAGAAAGAAAAGCAAAGCTGGCGGCATCACAATTCTGGACTTCCAGCTCTATGACAAAGCTGTCATCATCAAGACAGTATGGTACTGGCACAAAAACAGACACATGGATCCATGGAACAGAATCGAGAGCCCAGAAATGGACCCTCAACTCTATGGTCAACTTATCTTTGACAGAGCAGGAAGGAATGTCCAATGGCAAAAAGAGAGTCTCTTCAACAACTGGTGTTGGGAGAATTGGACAGCCCCATGCAGAAGAATGACACTGGACCATTTCCTGACACCACACACAGAAGTAGACGCCAAATGGTTGAAAGACCTCAATGTGAGACAGGAGTACATCAAAATCCTAAAGGAGAACACAGGTAGCAAGCTCTTCGACCTCAGCCGCAGCAACTTCTTCCTAGAAACATCACCAAAGGCACGGGAAGCCAGGGCAAAAATGAACTATTGGGATTTCATCAAGATAAAAAGCTTTGGCACAGCAAAAGAAACAGTCCACAAAACCAAAAGACAACCGACAGAATGGGAGAAATTATTTGCAAATGACCTATCAGATAAAGGGCTACTATCCAATATGTATAAAAACTAATCAAACTCAACACCCAAAGAACAAATAATCCAATCAAGAAATAGGCAGAAGACATGAACAGACATTTTTCCAAAGAAGACATCCAAATGGCCCACAGGCACATGAAAAAGTGCTCAACACGGCTCGGCATCAGGGAAATCCAAATCAAAACCTCAATGAGATACCACCTCACACCCGTCAGAATGGCTCAAATGAACAAGTCAGGGAACGACAGAGGTTGGCGGGGATGTGGAGAAAGGGGAACCCTCCTACACTGGTGGTGGGAATGCAAGCTGGTGCAACCCCTCTGGAAAAGTGTATGGAGTTTCCTCAAACAGTTATAATTAGAGCTACCATTCGATCCAGCAATTGCACTCCTGGGTATTTACCCCAAAGATACAAATGTAGGGACTCGAAGCGGTACGTGCACCCCATTGTTTCTAGCAGCAATGTCCACAATAGCCAAACTGTGGAAAGAGCCAAGATGTCCATCGACAGATGAATGGATAAAGAAGAGGTGGTATATATATACACAATGGACTATTACGCAGCCATCAAAAGGAATGAGGTGTTGCCATGGACAACGACGTGGATGGAACTGGAGGGTCCGACGATTAGTGAAATAAGTCAATCAGAGAAAGACATGTATCATATGACCTCACTGATATGAGGGATTCTTAATCTCAGGAACAGAGTGAGGCTTGCTGGAGTGGTCGGGGGGGGGGATGGGGTGGCTGGGTGATAGACTTTGGGGAGGGTATGAGCTACGGTGAGCGCTGTGAATTGTGTAAGACTGTTGAATCACAGATCTGTACTTCTGAAACAAATAACGCAACATATTTTAAGAATAAAGGAAAACAAGGAGACAGCAGGAGAGGAAGAATGAAGGGGAGTTAGTGAGAGGGGGAGACGGACCAGGAGAGATGATGGATTCTGAAAAAAAATCCGAGGTTTCTAGAGGGGAGGTGGGTCGGTGGATTGGTTTGACTGGTGATGGTTATTAAAGAGGGCACATTCTGCATGGAACACTGTGTGTTAGGAACAAACAATGAATCATGGGACAGTACACCAAAACAAATGATGTAGTACATGGTGATTAACAAAGCAATAAAAAACAAAGACTGTAATAAGAGATGAAGAAGGACACTATATCCTACTTAAAGGGTCTATCCAACAAGAAGATCTCACAATTGTAAATATCTACGCCCCGAACATGGGAGCATCCAATTATATAAGGCAATTAAGAAGAAAAGCAAAGAAACACATTGACCACCATACAATCATAGTGGGGGACTTTAACACCCCCCTGACTGAAATGGCCAGATCATCTAAGCAAAAGATCAACAAGGAAAAAAAGACTTTAAATGACACACTGGACCAAATGGACTTCACAGACATATTCAGAACGTTCCATCCCAATGCAACGGAATACACATTCTTCTCTAGTGCCCATGGAACATTCTCCAGAATGGATCACATCCTAGGTCACAAATCAGGTCTCAACCGGTACCCAAAGATTGGGATCATTCCCTGCACATTTTCAGACCACAATGTTTTGAAACTAGAACTCAATCACAAGAGGAGAGTCGGAAAGAACTCAAATACATGGAGGCTAAAGAGCATCCTACGAAAGAATGAATGGGTCAACCAGGAAATTAAAGAAGAATCTAAAAAGTTCATGGAAACCAATGAAAATGAAAACTCAACTGTCCAAAATCTTTGGGATACAGCCAAGGCAGTCCTGCGAGGAAAGTATATAGCAATACAAGCCTTTCTCAAGAAACAAGAAAGGTCTCAAATACACACCCAACCCTACACCTAAAGGAGCTGGAGAAAGAACGGCAAATAAAGCCTAAACCCAGCAGGAGAAGAGAAATCATGCAGTTCAGAGCAGAAATCAATGAAATAGAACCCAGAAGAACAGTAGAAGTGATCAACGGAATTAGGAGCTGGTACTTTGAAAGAATTCACAAGATTGATACACCCCTGTCCAGGCTGATCAAAAAGAAAAGAGAAATGACCCAAATCAACAAAATCATGAATGAAAGAGGAGAGATCACAAACAACACCAAAGAAATACAAACAATTATAAGAACGTAATCTGAGCAACCCTAGGGCAGCAAATTCCATAACCTGGAAGAAATGGGTGCATTCCTAGAGAAGTGTCAACTAACAAAACTGACCCAGGAAGAAATAGAAAACATGAACAGTCCTATAACCACGAAGGCAATTGAAGTAGTCATCAAAAACCTCCCAAGAAACCAAAGCCCAGGGCCAGATGGTTTCCCAGGGGAATTCTATCAGACATTTAAAGAAGAATTAATACCTATTCTCCTGAAACTGTTCCAAACAATAGAAATGGAAGGAAAACTTCCAAACTCATTTATGAGGCCACCATTACCTTGATTCCAAAACCAGACAAAGATCCCATCAAAAAGGAGAATTAGAGACCAATATCCTTGATGAACATCGATGCAAAAATTCTCACCAAAATACTAGCCAAGAGGACCCAACAGTACATGAAAAGGAGTATTCACCATGACCAAGTGGGATTTATCCCTGGGCTGCAAGGCTGGTTCAACATCCGCAAATCAGTCAACGTGATCAAATACATTAACAAAAGAAAGAACGAGAATCATATGATCCTCCCAAGAGATGCAGAAAAAGCATTGGACAAAGTACAGCAACCTTTCTGGATCAAAACTCTTCAGAGTATAGGGACAGCGGGTACATACCTCAATATCATAAAAGCCATCTACGAAAACGCTACAGCGAATATCATTCTCAATGGGGAAAAGCTGAGATCTTTTCCCCTAAAGTCAGCAACGCGGCAGGGATAGCCACTCTCACCACTGCTATTCAACATATTATTAGAAGTCCTAGCCACAGCAATCAGACAACAAAAAGTAATCCAAGGCATCCAAATCGGCAGAGAGGAAGTCAAACTCTCACTCTTGGCAGATGATATGATACTTTATGTGGAAAACCCAAAAGACTCCACCCCAAAACTGCTAGAACTCACACAGCAATTCCGTCAAGTAGCAGGCTATAAAATCAATGCACAGGAATCAGTGGCATTCCTATACAACAACAACAAGACAGAAGAGAGACAAATCAAGGAGTCGATCCCATTCACAACTGCACCCAAAACCAGAAGAGACCTAGGAATATATTGAACCCAAGAGGCAAGGGATCTGTACTCAGAAAACAACAAAATACGCAGGAAAGAAATTGAAGAAGACACAAAGAAACGGAAAAACGTTCCATGCTCATGGATTGGGAGAACCAACATTGTGAAGAGGTCAATGCTACCTAGAGCAATCTACACATGCAATGCAATCCCCATCAAAATACCATCCACTTTTTTCCACGAAATGGAACAAATAATCCTAAAATTTGAATGGAACCTGAAGAGACCCCGAGTAGCCAGAGGAATATTGAGAAAGAAAAGCAAAGCTGGCGGCATCACAATTCTGGACTTCCAGCTCTATGACAAAGCTGTCATCATCAAGACAGTAGGGTACTGGCACAAAAACAGACACATGGATCCATGGAACAGAATCGAGAGCCCAGAAATGGACCCTCAACTCTATGGTCAACTTATCTTTGACAGAGCAGGAAGGAATGTCCAATGGCAAAAAGAGAGTCTCTTCAACAACTGGTGTTGGGAGAATTGGACAGCCCCATGCAGAAGAATGACACTGGACCATTTCCTGACACCACACACAGAAGTAGACGCCAAATGGTTGAAAGACCTCAATGTGAGACAGGAGTCCATCAAAATCCTAAAGGAGGACACAGGTAGCAAGCTCTTCGACCTCAGCCGCAGCAACTTCTTCCTAGAAACATCACCAAAGGCACGGGAAGCCAGGGCAAAAATGAACTATTGGGATTTCATCAAGATAAAAAGCTTTGGCACAGCAAAAGAAACAGTCCACAAAACCAAAAGACAACCGACAGAATGGGAGAAATTATTTGCAAATGACCTATCAGATAAAGGGCTACTACCCAATATGTATAAAAACTTATCAAACTCAACACCCAAAGAACAAATAATCCAATCAAGAAATAGGCAGAAGACATGAACAGACATTTTTCCAAAGAAGACATCCAAATGGCCCACAGGCACATGAAAAAGTGCTCAACACGGCTCGGCATCAGGGAAATCCAAATCAAAACCTCAATGAGATACCACCTCACACCCGTCAGAATGGCTCAAATGAACAAGTCAGGGAACGACAGAGGTTGGCGGGGATGTGGAGAAAGGGGAACCCTCCTACACTGGTGGTGGGAATGCAAGCTGGTGCAACCCCTCTGGAAAAGTGTATGGAGGTTCCTCAAACAGTTAAATTAGAGCTACCATTCGATCCAGCAATTGCACTCCTGGGTATTTACCCCAAAGATACAAATGTAGGGACCCGAAGCGGTACGTGCACCCCATTGTTTATAGCAGCAATATCCACAATAGCCAAACGGTGGAAAGAGCCAAGATGTCCATCGACAGATGAATGGATAAAGAAGAGGTGGTATATATATACACAATGGATTATTACGCAGCCATAAAAAGGAATGAGGTGTTGCCATGGACAACGACGTGGATGGAACTGGAGGGTCCGACGATTAGTGAAATAAGTCAATCAGAGAAAGACATGTATCATATGACCTCACTGATATGAGGGATTCTTAATCTCAGGAACAGAGTGAGGCTTGCTGGAGTGGTCGGGGGGGGGATGGGGTGGCTGGGTGATAGACTTTGGGGAGGGTATGAGCTACGGTGAGCGCTGTGAATTGTGTAAGACTGTTGAATCACAGATCTGTACTTCTGAAACAAATAACGCAACATATTTTAAGAATAAAGGAAAACAAGGAGACAGCAGGAGAGGAAGAATGAAGGGGAGTTAGTGAGAGGGGGAGACGGACCAGGAGAGATGATGGATTCTGAAAAAAAATCCGAGGTTTCTAGAGGGGAGGTGGGTCGGTGGATTGGTTTGACTGCTGATGGTTATTAAAGAGGGCACATTCTGCATGGAGCACTGTGTGTTAGGAACAAACAATGAATCATGGGACAGTACACCAAAACAAATGATGTAGTACATGGTGATTAACAAAGCAATAAAAAACAAAGACTGTAATAAGAGATGAAGAAGGACACTATATCCTACTTAAAGGGTCTATCCAACAAGAAGATCTCACAATTGTAAATATCTATGCCCCGAACATGGGAGCATCCAATTATATAAGGCAATTAAGAAGAAAAGCAAAGAAACACATTGACCACCATACAATCATAGTGGGGGACTTTAACACCCCCCTGACTGAAATGGCCAGATCATCTAAGCAAAAGATCAACAAGGAAAGAAAGACTTTAAATGACACACTGGACCAAATGGACTTCACAGACATATTCAGAACGTTCCATCCCAATGCAACGGAATACACATTCTTCTCTAGTGCCCATGGAACATTCTCCAGAATGGATCACATCCTAGGTCACAAATCAGGTCTCAACCGGTACCCAAAGATTGGGATCATTCCCTGCACATTTTCAGACCACAATGTTTTGAAACTAGAACTCAATCACAAGAGGAGAGTCGGAAAGAACTCAAATACATGGAGGCTAAAGAGCATCCTACGAAAGAATGAATGGGTCAACCAGGAAATTAAAGAAGAATTTAAAAAGTTCATGGAAACCAATGAAAATGAAAACTCAACTGTCCAAAATCTTTGGGATACAGCCAAGGCAGTCCTGCGAGGAAAGTATATAGCAATACAAGCCTTTCTCAAGAAACAAGAAAGGTCTCAAATACACACCCAACCCTACACCTAAAGGAGCTGGAGAAAGAACGGCAAATAAAGCCTAAACCCAGCAGGAGAAGAGAAATCATGCAGTTCAGAGCAGAAATCAATGAAATAGAACCCAGAAGAACAGTAGAAGTGATCAACGGAACTAGGAGCTGGTACTTTGAAAGAATTCACAAGATTGATACACCCCTGTCCAGGCTGATCAAAAAGAAAAGAGAAATGACCCAAATCAACAAAATCATGAATGAAAGAGGAGAGATCACAAACAACACCAAAGAAATACAAACAATTATAAGAACGTAATCTGAGCAACCCTAGGGCAGCAAATTCCATAACCTGGAAGAAATGGGTGCATTCCTAGAGATGTGTCAACTAACAAAACTGACCCAGGAAGAAATAGAAAACATGAACAGTCCTATAACCACGAAGGCAATTGAAGTAGTCATCAAAAACCTCCCAAGAAACCAAAGCCCAGGGCCAGATGGTTTCCCAGGGGAATTCTATCAGACATTTAAAGAAGAATTAATACCTATTCTCCTGAAACTGTTCCAAACCATAGAAATGGAAGGAAAACTTCCAAACTCATTTATGAGGCCACCATTACCTTGATTCCAAAACCAGACAAAGATCCCATCAAAAAGGAGAATTAGAGACCAATATCCTTGATGAACATCGATGCAAAAATTCTCACCAAAATACTAGCCAAGAGGACCCAACAGTACATGAAAAGGAGTATTCACCATGACCAAGTGGGATTTATCCCTGGGCTGCAAGGCTGGTTCAACATACGCAAATCAGTCAACGTGATCAAATACATTAACAAAAGAAAGAACGAGAATCATATGATCCTCCCAAGAGATGCAGAAAAAGCATTGGACAAAGTACAGCAAACTTTCTGGATCAAAACTCTTCAGAGTATAGGGACAGCGGGTACATACCTCAATATCATAAAAGCCATCTACGAAAACGCTACAGCGAATATCATTCTCAATGGGGAAAAGCTGAGATCTTTTCCCCTAAAGTCAGCAACGCGGCAGGGATAGCCACTCTCACCACTGCTATTCAACATAGTATTAGAAGTCCTAGCCACAGCAATCAGACAACAAAAAGTAATCCAAGGCATCCAAATCGGCAGAGAGGAAGTCAAACTCTCACTCTTGGCAGATGATATGATACTTTATGTGGAAAACCTAAAGACTCCACCCCAAAACTGCTAGAACTCACACAGCAATTCCGTCAAGTAGCAGGCTATAAAATCAATGCACAGGAATCAGTGGCATTCCTATACACCAACAACAAGACAGAAGAGAGACAAATCAAGGAGTCGATCCCATTCACAACTGCACCCAAAAC
This sequence comes from Eumetopias jubatus, assembly GCF_037043125.1. Lineage (NCBI taxonomy): Eukaryota > Metazoa > Chordata > Mammalia > Carnivora > Otariidae > Eumetopias > Eumetopias jubatus. The sequence goes on from NW_028274825.1 coordinate 2,598,126, forward strand.
CAGAAGAGACCTAGGAATATATTGAACCCAAGAGGCAAGGGATCTGTACTCAGAAAACAACAAAATACGCAGGAAAGAAATTGAAGAAGACACAAAGAAACGGAAAAACGTTCCATGCTCATGGATTGGGAGAACCAACATTGTGAAGAGGTCAATGCTACCTAGAGCAATCTACACATGCAATGCAATCCCCATCAAAATACCATCCACTTTTTTCCACGAAATGGAACAAATAATCCTAAAATTTGAATGGAACCTGAAGAGACCCCGAGTAGCCAGAGGAATATTGAGAAAGAAAAGCAAAGCTGGCGGCATCACAATTCTGGACTTCCAGCTCTATGACAAAGCTGTCATCATCAAGACAGTATGGTACTGGCACAAAAACAGACACATGGATCCATGGAACAGAATCGAGAGCCCAGAAATGGACCCTCAACTCTATGGTCAACTTATCTTTGACAGAGCAGGAAGGAATGTCCAATGGCAAAAAGAGAGTCTCTTCAACAACTGGTGTTGGGAGAATTGGACAGCCCCATGCAGAAGAATGACACTGGACCATTTCCTGACACCACACACAGAAGTAGACGCCAAATGGTTGAAAGACCTCAATGTGAGACAGGAGTCCATCAAAATCCTAAAGGAGGACACAGGTAGCAAGCTCTTCGACCTCAGCCGCAGCAACTTCTTCCTAGAAACATCACCAAAGGCACGGGAAGCCAGGGCAAAAATGAACTATTGGGATTTCATCAAGATAAAATCTTTGGCACAGCAAAAGAAACAGTCCACAAAACCAAAAGACAACCGACAGAATGGGAGAAATTATTTGCAAATGACCTATCAGATAAAGGGCTACTATCCAATATGTATAAAAACTTATCAAACTCAACACCCAAAGAACAAATAATCCAATCAAGAAATAGGCAGAAGACATGAACAGACATTTTTCCAAAGAAGACATCCAAATGGCCCACAGGCACATGAAAAAGTGCTCAACACGGCTCGGCATCAGGGAAATCCAAATCAAAACCTCAATGAGATACCACCTCACACCCGTCAGAATGGCTCAAATGAACAAGTCAGGGAACGACAGAGGTTGGCGGGGATGTGGAGAAAGGGGAACCCTCCTACACTGGTGGTCGGAATGCAAGCTGGTGCAACCCCTCTGGAAAAGTGTATGTAGGTTCCTCAAACAGTTAAATTAGAGCTACCATTCGATCCAGCAATTGCACTCCTGGGTATTTACCCCAAAGATACAAATGTAGGGACCCGAAGCGGTACGTGCACCCCATTGTTTATAGCAGCAATATCCACAATAGCCAAACGGTGGAAAGAGCCAAGATGTCCATCGACAGATGAATGGATAAAGAAGAGGTGGTATATATATACACAATGGATTATTACGCTGCCATCAAAAGGAATGAGGTGTTGCCATGGACAACGACGTGGATGGAACTGGAGGGTCCGACGATTAGTGAAATAAGTCAATCAGAGAAAGACATGTATCATATGACCTCACTGATATGAGGGATTCTTAATCTCAGGAACAGAGTGAGGCTTGCTGGAGTGGTCGGAGGGGGGATGGGGTGGCTGGGTGATAGACTTTGGGGAGGGTATGAGCTACGGTGAGCACTGTGAATTGTGTAAGACTGTTGAATCACAGATCTGTACTTCTGAAACAAATAACGCAACATATTTTAAGAATAAAGGAAAACAAGGAGACAGCAGGAGAGGAAGAATGAAGGGGAGTTAGTGAGAGGGGGAGACGGACCAGGAGAGATGATGGATTCTGAAAAAAAATCCGAGGTTTCTAGAGGGGAGGTGGGTCGGTGGATTGGTTTGACTGGTGATGGTTATTAAAGAGGGCACATTCTGCATGGAGCACTCTGTGTTAGGAACAAACAATGAATCATGGGACAGTACACCAAAACAAATGATGTAGTACATGGTGATTAACAAAGCAATAAAAAACAAAGACTGTAATAAGAGATGAAGAAGGACACTATATCCTACTTAAAGGGTCTATCCAACAAGAAGATCTCACAATTGTAAATATCTATGCCCCGAACATGGGAGCATCCAATTATATAAGGCAATTAAGAAGAAAAGCAAAGAAACACATTGACCACCATACAATCATAGTGGGGGACTTTAACACCCCCCTGACTGAAATGGCCAGATCATCTAAGCAAAAGATCAACAAGGAAATAAAGACTTAAAATGACACACTGGACCAAATGGACTTCACAGACATATTCAGAACGTTCCATCCCAATGCAACGGAATACACATTCTTCTCTAGTGCCCATGGAACATTCTCCAGAATGGATCACATCCTAGGTCACAAATCAGGTCTCAACCTGTACCCAAAGATTGGGATCATTCCCTGCACATTTTCAGACCACAATGTTTTGAAACTAGAACTCAATCACAAGAGGAGAGTCGGAAAGAACTCAAATACATGGAGGCTAAAGAGCATCCTACGAAAGAATGAATGGGTCAACCAGGAAATTAAAGAAGAATTTAAAAAGTTCATGGAAACCAATGAAAATGAAAACTCAACTGTCCAAAATCTTTGGGATACAGCCAAGGCAGTCCTGCGAGGAAAGTATATAGCAATACAAGCCTTTCTCAAGAAACAAGAAAGGTCTCAAATACACACCCAACCCTACACCTAAAGGAGCTGGAGAAAGAACGGCAAATAAAGCCTAAACCCAGCAGGAGAAGAGAAATCATGCAGTTCAGAGCAGAAATCAATGAAATAGAACCCAGAAGAACAGTAGAAGTGATCAACGGAACTAGGAGCTGGTACTTTGAAAGAATTCACAAGATTGATACACCCCTGTCCAGGCTGATCAAAAAGAAAAGAGAAATGACCCAAATCAACAAAATCATGAATGAAAGAGGAGAGATCACAAACAACACCAAAGAAATACAAACAATTATAAGAACGTAATCTGAGCAACCCTAGGGCAGCAAATTCCATAACCTGGAAGAAATGGGTGCATTCCTAGAGATGTGTCAACTAACAAAACTGACCCAGGAAGAAATAGAAAACATGAACAGTCCTATAACCACGAAGGCAATTGAAGTAGTCATCAAAAACCTCCCAAGAAACCAAAGCCCAGGGCCAGATGGTTTCCCAGGGGAATTCTATCAGACATTTAAAGAAGAATTAATACCTATTCTCCTGAAACTGTTCCAAACAATAGAAATGGAAGGAAAACTTCCAAACTCATTTATGAGGCCACCATTACCTTGATTCCAAAACCAGACAAAGATCCCATCAAAAAGGAGAATTAGAGACCAATATCCTTGATGAACATCGATGCAAAAATTCTCACCAAAATACTAGCCAAGAGGACCCAACAGTACATGAAAAGGAGTATTCACCATGACCAAGTGGGATTTATCCCTGGGCTGCAAGGCTGGTTCAACATCCGCAAATCAGTCAACGTGATCAAATACATTAACAAAAGAAAGAACGAGAATCATATGATCCTCTCAATAGATGCAGAAAAAGCATTGGACAAAGTACAGCAACCTTTCTGGATCAAAACTCTTCAGAGTATAGGGACAGCGGGTACATACCTCAATATCATAAAAGCCATCTACGAAAACGCTACAGCGAATATCATTCTCAATGGGGAAAAGCTGAGATCTTTTCCCCTAAAGTCAGCAACGCGGCAGGGATAGCCACTCTCACCACTGCTATTCAACATAGTATTAGAAGTCCTAGCCACAGCAATCAGACAACAAAAAGTAATCCAAGGCATCCAAATCGGCAGAGAGGAAGTCAAACTCTCACTCTTGGCAGATGATATGATACTTTATGTGGAAAACCCAAAAGACTTCACCCCAAAACTGCTAGAACTCACACAGCAATTCCGTCAAGTAGCAGGCAATAAAATCAATGCACAGGAATCAGTGGCATTCCTATACACCAACAACAAGACAGAAGAGAGACAAATCAAGGAGTCGATCCCATTCACAACTGCACCCAAAACCAGAAGAGAACTAGGAATATATTCATCCCAAGAGGCAAAGGATCTGTACTCAGAAAACTACAAAATACGCAGGAAAGAAATTGAAGAAGACACAAAGAAACGGAAAAACGTTCCATGCTCATGGATTCGGAGAACCAACATTGTGAAGAGGTCAATGCTACCTAGAGCAATCTAGACATGCAATGCAATCCCCATCAAAATACCATCCACTTTTTTCCAGGAAATGGAACAAATAATCCTAAAATTTGAATGGAACCAGAAGAGACCCCGAATAGCCAGAGGAATATTGAGAAAGAAAAGCAAAGCTGGCGGCATCACAATTCTGGACTTCCAGCTCTATGACAAAGCTGTCATCATCAAGACAGTATGGTACTGGCACAAAAACAGACACATGGATCCATGGAACAGAATCGAGAGCCCAGAAATGGACCCTCAACTCTATGGTCAACTTATCTTTGACAGAGCAGGAAGGAATGTCCAATGGCAAAAAGAGAGTCTCTTCAACAACTGGTGTTGGGAGAATTGGACAGCCCCATGCAGAAGAATGACAGTGGACCATTTCCTGACACCACACACAAAAGTAGACTCCAAATGGTTGAAAGACCTCAATGTGAGACAGGAGTCCATCAAAATCCTAAAGGAGAACACAGGTAGCAAGCACTTCGACCTCAGCCGCAGCAACTTCTTCCTAGAAACATCACCAAAGGCACGGGAAGCCAGGGCAAAAATGAACTATTGGGATTTCATCAAGATAAAAAGCTTTGGCACAGCAAAAGAAACAGTCCACAAAACCAAAAGACAACCGACAGAATGGGAGAAATTATTTGCAAATGACCTATCAGATAAAGGGCTACTACCCAATATGTATAAAAACTTATCAAACTCAACACCCAAAGAACAAATAATCCAATCAAGAAATAGGCAGAAGACATGAACAGACATTTTTCCAAAGAAGACATCCAAATGGCCCACAGGCACATGAAAAAGTGCTCAACACGGCTTGGCATCAGAGAAATCCAAATGAAAACCTCAATGAGATACCACCTCACACCCGTCAGAATGGCTCAAATGAACAAGTCAGGGAAAGACAGAGTTTGGCGGGGATGTGGAGATAGGGGAACCCGCCGACACTGGTGGTGGGAATGCAAGCTGCTGCAACCCCTCTGGAAAACAGTATGGAGGTTCCTCACACAGTTGAAATTAGAGCTACCATTCGATCCAACATTTGCACTCCTGGGTATTTACCCCAAAGATACAAATGTAGGGACCCGAAGCGGTACGTGCACCCCATTTTTTATAGCAGCAATGTCCACAATAGCCAAACTGTGGAAACAGCCAAGATGTCCATCGACAGATGAATGGATAAAGAAGAGGTGATATATATATACACAATGGACTATTACGCAGCCATCAAAAGGAATGAGATGTTGCCATGGACAACGACGTGGATGGAACTGGAGGGTCCGACGATTAGTGAAATAAGTCAATCAGAGAAAGACATGTATCATATGACCCCAGTGATATGAGGGATTCTTAATCTCAGGAACAGAGTGAGGCTTGCTGGAGTGGTCGGGGGTGGGAGCGATGGGGTGGCTGGGTGATAGACATTGGGGAGGGTATGAGCTACGGTGAGCGCTGTGAATTGTGTAAGACTGTTGAATCACAGATCTGTACTTCTGAAACAACGCAACATATTTTAAGAATAAAGGAAAAGAAGGAGACAGCAGGAGTGGAAGAATGAAGGGGAGTTAGTGAGAGGATGAGACGGACCAGGAGAGATGATGGGTTCTGAAAAAAAATCTGAGGTTTCTAGAGGGGAGGTGGGTCGGGGGATTGTTTAGCCTGGTGGTGGGTATTAAAGAGGGCACATTCTACATGGAGCACTGTGTGTTAGGAACAAACAATGAATCATGGGACACTACACCAAAACAAATGATGTACTCCATGGTGATTAACAAAGCAATAAAAAACAAAGACTGTAATAAGAGATGAAGAAGGACACTATATCCTACTTAATGGGTCTATCCAACAAGAAGATCTCACAATTGTAAATATCTATGCTCCGAACATGGGAGCATCCAATTATATAAGGCAATTAAGAAGAAAAGCAAAGAAACACATTGACCACCATACAATCATAGTGGGGGACTTTAACACCCCCCTGACTGAAATGGCCAGATCATCTAAGCAAAAGATCAACAAGGAAATAAAGACTTTAAATGACACACTGGACCAAATGGACTTCACAGACATATTCAGAACGTTCCATCCCAATGCAACGGAATACACATTCTTCTCTAGTGCCCATGGAACATTCTCCAGAATGGATCACATCCTAGGTCACAAATCAGGTCTCAACCGGTACCCAAAGATTGGGATCATTCCCTGCACATTTTCAGACCACAATGTTTTGAAACTAGAACTCAATCACAAGAGGAGAGTCGGAAAGAACTCAAATACATGGAGGCTAAAGAGCATCCTACGAAAGAATGAATGGGTCAACCAGGAAATTAAAGAAGAATTTAAAAAGTCCATGGAAACCAATGAAAATGAAAACTCAACTGTCCAAAATCTTTGGGATACAGCCAAGGCAGTCCTGCGAGGAAAGTATATAGCAATACAAGCCTTTCTCAAGAAACAAGAAAGGTCTCAAATACACACCCAACCCTACACCTAAAGGAGCTGGAGAAAGAACGGCAAATAAAGCCTAAACCCAGCAGGAGAAGAGAAATCATGCAGTTCAGAGCAGAAATCAATGAAATAGAACCCAGAAGAACAGTAGAAGTGATCAACGGAACTAGGAGCTGGTACTTTGAAAGAATTCACAAGATTGATACACCCCTGTCCAGGCTGATCAAAAAGAAAAGAGAAATGACCCAAATCAACAAAATCATGAATGAAAGAGGAGAGATCACAAACAACACCAATAAAATACAAACAATTATAAGAACGTAATCTGAGCAACCCTAGGGCAGCAAATTCCATAACCTGGAAGAAATGGGTGCATTCCTAGAGATGTGTCAACTAACAAAACTGACCCAGGAAGAAATAGAAAACATGAACAGTCCTATAACCACGAAGGCAATTGAAGTAGTCATCAAAAACCTCCCAAGAAACCAAAGCCCAGGGCCAGATGGTTTCCCAGGGGAATTCTATCAGACATTTAAAGAAGAATTAATACCTATTCTCCTGAAACTGTTCCAAACCATAGAAATGGAAGGAAAACTTCCAAACTCATTTATGAGGCCACCATTACCTTGATTCCAAAACCAGACAAAGATCCCATCAAAAAGGAGAATTAGAGACCAATATCCTTGATGAACATCGATGCAAAAATTCTCACCAAAATACTAGCCAAGAGGACCCAACAGTACATGAAAAGGAGTATTCACCATGACCAAGTGGGATTTATCCCTGGGCTGCAAGGCTGGTTCAACATCCGCAAATCAGTCAACGTGATCAAATACATTAACAAAAGAAAGAACGAGAATCATATGATCCTCCCAAGAGATGCAGAAAAAGCATTGGACAAAGTACAGCAAACTTTCTGGATCAAAACTCTTCAGAGTATAGGGACAGCGGGTACATACCTCAATATCATAAAAGCCATCTACGAAAACGCTACAGCGAATATCATTCTCAATGGGGAAAAGCTGAGATCTTTTCCCCTAAAGTCAGCAACGCGGCAGGGATAGCCACTCTCACCACTGCTATTCAACATAGTATTAGAAGTCCTAGCCACAGCAATCAGACAACAAAAAGTAATCCAAGGCATCCAAATCGGCAGAGAGGAAGTCAAACTCTCACTCTTGGCAGATGATATGATACTTTATGTGGAAAACCCAAAAGACTCCACCCCAAAACTGCTAGAACTCACACAGCAATTCCGTCAAGTAGCAGGCTATAAAATCAATGCACAGGAATCAGTGGCATTCCTATACAACAACAACAAGACAGAAGAGAGACAAATCAAGGAGTCGATCCCATTCACAACTGCACCCAAAACCAGAAGAGACCTAGGAATATATTGAACCCAAGAGGCAAGGGATCTGTACTCAGAAAACAACAAAATACGCAGGAAAGAAATTGAAGAAGACACAAAGAAACGGAAAAAGGTTCCATGCTCATGGATTGGGAGAACCAACATTGTGAAGAGGTCAATGCTACCTAGAGCAATCTACACATGCAATGCAATCCCCATCAAAATACCATCCACTTTTTTCCACGAAATGGAACAAATAATCCTAAAATTTGAATGGAAGCTGAAGAGACCCCGAGTAGCCAGAGGAATATTGAGAAAGAAAAGCAAAGCTGGCGGCATCACAATTCTGGACTTCCAGCTCTATGACAAAGCTGTCATCATCAAGACAGTATGGTACTGGCACAAAAACAGACACATGGATCCATGGAACAGAATCGAGAGCCCAGAAATGGACCCTCAACTCTATGGTCAACTTATCTTTGACAGAGCAGGAAGGAATGTCCAATGGCAAAAAGAGAGTCTCTTCAACAACTGGTGTTGGGAGAATTGGACAGCCCCATGCAGAAGAATGACACTGGACCATTTCCTGACACCACACACAGAAGTAGACGCCAAATGGTTGAAAGACCTCAATGTGAGACAGGAGTCCATCAAAATCCTAAAGGAGGACACAGGTAGCAAGCTCTTCGACCTCAGCCGCAGCAACTTCTTCCTAGAAACATCACCAAAGGCACGGGAAGCCAGGGCAAAAATGAACTATTGGGATTTCATCAAGATAAAAACCTTTGGCACAGCAAAAGAAACAGTCCACAAAACCAAAAGACAACCGACAGAATGGGAGAAATTATTTGCAAATGACCTATCAGATAAAGGGCTACTATCCAATATGTATAAAAACTTATCAAACTCAACACCCAAAGAACAAATAATCCAATCAAGAAATAGGCAGAAGACATGAACAGACATTTTTCCAAAGAAGACATCCAAATGGCCCACAGGCACATGAAAAAGTGCTCAACACGGCTCGGCATCAGGGAAATCCAAATCAAAACCTCAATGAGATACCACCTCACACCCGTCAGAATGGCTCAAATGAACAAGTCAGGGAACGACAGAGGTTGGCGGGGATGTGGAGAAAGGGGAACCCTCCTACACTGGTGGTGGGAATGCAAGCTGGTGCAACCCCTCTGGAAAAGTGTATGTAGGTTCCTCAAACAGTTAAATTAGAGCTACCATTCGATCCAGCAATTGCACTCCTGGGTATTTACCCCAAAAATACAAATGTAGGGACCCGAAGCGGTACGTGCACCCCATTGTTTATAGCAGCAATATCCACAATAGCCAAACGGTGGAAAGAGCCAAGATGTCCATCGACAGATGAATGGATAAAGAAGAGGTGGTATATATATACACAATGGATTATTACGCAGCCATCAAAAGGAATGAGGTGTTGCCATGGACAACGACGTGGATGGAACTGGAGGGTCCGACGATTAGTGAAATAAGTCAATCAGAGAAAGACATGTATCATATGACCTCACTGATATGAGGGATTCTTAATCTCAGGAACAGAGTGAGGCTTGCTGGAGTGGTCGGGGGGGGGATGGGGTGGCTGGGTGATAGACTTTGGGGAGGGTATGAGCTACGGTGAGCGCTGTGAATTGTGTAAGACTGTTGAATCACAGATCTGTACTTCTGAAACAAATAACGCAACATATTTTAAGAATAAAGGAAAACAAGGAGACAGCAGGAGAGGAAGAATGAAGGGGAGTTAGTGAGAGGGGGAGACGGACCAGGAGAGATGATGGATTCTGAAAAAAAATCCGAGGTTTCTAGAGGGGAGGTGGGTCGGTGGATTGGTTTGACTGGTGATGGTTATTAAAGAGGGCACATTCTGCATGGAGCACTGTGTGTTAGGAACAAACAATGAATCATGGGACAGTACACCAAAACAAATGATGTAGTACATGGTGATTAACAAAGCAATAAAAAACAAAGACTGTAATAAGAGATGAAGAAGGACACTATATCTTACTTAAAGGGTCTATCCAACAAGAAGATCTCACAATTGTAAATGTCTATGCCCCGAACATGGGAGCATCCAATTATATAAGGCAATTAAGAAGAAAAGCAAAGAAACACATTGACCACCATACAATCATAGTGGGGGACACTAACACCCCCCTGACTGAAATGGCCAGATCATCTAAGCAAAAGATCAACAAGGAAAGAAAGACTTTAAATGACACACTGGACCAAATGGACTTCACAGACATATTCAGAACGTTCCATCCCAATGCAACGGAATACACATTCTTCTCTAGTGCCCATGGAACATTCTCCAGAATGGATCACATCCTAGGTCACAAATCAGGTCTCAACCGGTACCCAAAGATTGGGATCATTCCCTGCACATTTTCAGACCACAATGTTTTGAAACTAGAACTCAATCACAAGAGGAGAGTCGGAAAGAACTCAAATACATGGAGGCTAAAGAGCATCCTACGAAAGAATGAATGGGTCAACCAGGAAATTAAAGAAGAATTTAAAAAGTTCATGGAAACCAATGAAAATGAAAACTCAACTGTCCAAAATCTTTGGGATACAGCCAAGGCAGTCCTGCGAGGAAAGTATATAGCAATACAAGCCTTTCTCAAGAAACAAGAAAGGTCTCAAATACACACCCAACCCTACACCTAAAGGAGCTGGAGAAAGAACGGCAAATAAAGCCTAAACCCAGCAGGAGAAGAGAAATCATGCAGTTCAGAGCAGAAATCAATGAAATAGAACCCAGAAGAACAGTAGAAGTGATCAACGGAACTAGGAGCTGGTACTTTGAAAGAATTCACAAGATTGATACACCCCTGTCCAGGCTGATCAAAAAGAAAAGAGAAATGACCCAAATCAACAAAATCATGAATGAAAGAGGAGAGATCACAAACAACACCAAAGAAATACAAACAATTATAAGAACGTAATCTGAGCAACCCCAGGGCAGCAAATTCCATAACCTGGAAGAAATGGGTGCATTCCTAGAGCTGTGTCAACTAACAAAACTGACCCAGGAAGAAATAGAAAACATGAACAGTCCTATAACCACGAAGGCAATTGAAGTAGTCATCAAAAACCTCCCAAGAAACCAAAGCCCAGGGCCAGATGGTTTCCCAGGGGAATTCTATCAGACATTTAAAGAAGAATTAATACCTATTCTCCTGAAACTGTTCCAAACAATAGAAATGGAAGGAAAACTTCCAAACTCATTTATGAGGCCACCATTACCTTGATTCCAAAACCAGACAAAGATCCCATCAAAAAGGAGAATTAGAGCCCAATATCCTTGATGAACATCGATGCAAAAATTCTCACCAAAATACTAGCCAAGAGGACCCAACAGTACATGAAAAGGAGTATTCACCATGACCAAGTGGGATTTATCCCTGGGCTGCAAGGCTGGTTCAACATCCGCAAATCAGTCAACGTGATCAAATACATTAACAAAAGAAAGAACGAGAATCATATGATCCTCCCAAGAGATGCAGAAAAAGCATTGGACAAAGTACAGCAACCTTTCTGGATCAAAACTCTTCAGAGTATAGGGACAGCGGGTACATACCTCAATATCATAAAAGCCATCTACGAAAACGCTACAGCGAATATCATTCTCAATGGGGAAAAGCTGAGATCTTTTCCCCTAAAGTCAGCAACGCGGCAGGGATAGCCACTCTCACCACTGCTATTCAACATAGTATTAGAAGTCCTAGCCACAGCAATCAGACAACAAAAAGTAATCCAAGGCATCCAAATCGGCAGAGAGGAAGTCAAACTCTCACTCTTGGCAGATGATATGATACTTTATGTGGAAAACCTAAAGACTCCACCCCAAAACTGCTAGAACTCACACAGCAATTCCGTCAAGTAGCAGGCTATAAAATCAATGCACAGGAATCAGTGGCATTCCTATACACCAACAACAAGACAGAAGAGAGACAAATCAAGGAGTCGATCCCATTCACAACTGCACCCAAAACCAGAAGAGACCTAGGAATATATTGAACCCAAGAGGCAAGGGATCTGTACTCAGAAAACAACAAAATACGCAGGAAAGAAATTGAAGAAGACACAAAGAAACGGAAAAACGTTCCATGCTCATGGATTGGGAGAACCAACATTGTGAAGAGGTCAATGCTACCTAGAGCAATCTACACATGCAATGCAATCCCCATCAAAATACCATCCACTTTTTTCCACGAAATGGAACAAATAATCCTAAAATTTGAATGGAACCTGAAGAGACCCCGAGTAGCCAGAGGAATATTGAGAAAGAAAAGCAAAGCTGGCGGCATCACAATTCTGGACTTCCAGCTCTATGACAAAGCTGTCATCATCAAGACAGTATGGTACTGGCACAAAAACAGACACATGGATCCATGGAACAGAATCGAGAGCCCAGAAATGGACCCTCAACTCTATGGTCAACTTATCTTTGACAGAGCAGGAAGGAATGTCCAATGGCAAAAAGAGAGTCTCTTCAACAACTGGTGTTGGGAGAATTGGACAGCCCCATGCAGAAGAATGACACTGGACCATTTCCTGACACCACACACAGAAGTAGACGCCAAATGGTTGAAAGACCTCAATGTGAGACAGGAGTCCATCAAAATCCTAAAGGAGGACACAGGTAGCAAGCTCTTCGACCTCAGCCGCAGCAACTTCTTCCTAGAAACATCACCAAAGGCACGGGAAGCCAGGGCAAAAATGAACTATTGGGATTTCATCAAGATAAAAACCTTTGGCACAGCAAAAGAAACAGTCCACAAAACCAAAAGACAACCGACAGAATGGGAGAAATTATTTGCAAATGACCTATCAGATAAAGGGCTACTATCCAATATGTATAAAAACTTATCAAACTCAACACCCAAAGAACAAATAATCCAATCAAGAAATAGGCAGAAGACATGAACAGACATTTTTCCAAAGAAGACATCCAAATGGCCCACAGGCACATGAAAAAGTGCTCAACACGGCTCGGCATCAGGGAAATCCAAATCAAAACCTCAATGAGATACCACCTCACACCCGTCAGAATGGCTCAAATGAACAAGTCAGGGAACGACAGAGGTTGGCGGGGATGTGGAGAAAGGGGAACCCTCCTACACTGGTGGTGGGAATGCAAGCTGGTGCAACCCCTCTGGAAAAGTGTATGTAGGTTCCTCAAACAGTTAAATTAGAGCTACCATTCGATCCAGCAATTGCACTCCTGGGTATTTACCCCAAAAATACAAATGTAGGGACCCGAAGCGGTACGTGCACCCCATTGTTTATAGCAGCAATATCCACAATAGCCAAACGGTGGAAAGAGCCAAGATGTCCATCGACAGATGAATGGATAAAGAAGAGGTGGTATATATATACACAATGGATTATTACGCAGCCATCAAAAGGAATGAGGTGTTGCCATGGACAACGACGTGGATGGAACTGGAGGGTCCGACGATTAGTGAAATAAGTCAATCAGAGAAAGACATGTATCATATGACCTCACTGATATGAGGGATTCTTAATCTCAGGAACAGAGTGAGGCTTGCTGGAGTGGTCGGGGGGGGGATGGGGTGGCTGGGTGATAGACTTTGGGGAGGGTATGAGCTACGGTGAGCGCTGTGAATTGTGTAAGACTGTTGAATCACAGATCTGTACTTCTGAAACAAATAACGCAACATATTTTAAGAATAAAGGAAAACAAGGAGACAGCAGGAGAGGAAGAATGAAGGGGAGTTAGTGAGAGGGGGAGACGGACCAGGAGAGATGATGGATTCTGAAAAAAAATCCGAGGTTTCTAGAGGGGAGGTGGGTCGGTGGATTGGTTTGACTGGTGATGGTTATTAAAGAGGGCACATTCTGCATGGAGCACTGTGTGTTAGGAACAAACAATGAATCATGGGACAGTACACCAAAACAAATGATGTAGTACATGGTGATTAACAAAGCAATAAAAAACAAAGACTGTAATAAGAGATGAAGAAGGACACTATATCTTACTTAAAGGGTCTATCCAACAAGAAGATCTCACAATTGTAAATGTCTATGCCCCGAACATGGGAGCATCCAATTATATAAGGCAATTAAGAAGAAAAGCAAAGAAACACATTGACCACCATACAATCATAGTGGGGGACACTAACACCCCCCTGACTGAAATGGCCAGATCATCTAAGCAAAAGATCAACAAGGAAAGAAAGACTTTAAATGACACACTGGACCAAATGGACTTCACAGACATATTCAGAACGTTCCATCCCAATGCAACGGAATACACATTCTTCTCTAGTGCCCATGGAACATTCTCCAGAATGGATCACATCCTAGGTCACAAATCAGGTCTCAACCGGTACCCAAAGATTGGGATCATTCCCTGCACATTTTCAGACCACAATGTTTTGAAACTAGAACTCAATCACAAGAGGAGAGTCGGAAAGAACTCAAATACATGGAGGCTAAAGAGCATCCTACGAAAGAATGAATGGGTCAACCAGGAAATTAAAGAAGAATTTAAAAAGTTCATGGAAACCAATGAAAATGAAAACTCAACTGTCCAAAATCTTTGGGATACAGCCAAGGCAGTCCTGCGAGGAAAGTATATAGCAATACAAGCCTTTCTCAAGAAACAAGAAAGGTCTCAAATACACACCCAACCCTACACCTAAAGGAGCTGGAGAAAGAACGGCAAATAAAGCCTAAACCCAGCAGGAGAAGAGAAATCATGCAGTTCAGAGCAGAAATCAATGAAATAGAACCCAGAAGAACAGTAGAAGTGATCAACGGAACTAGGAGCTGGTACTTTGAAAGAATTCACAAGATTGATACACCCCTGTCCAGGCTGATCAAAAAGAAAAGAGAAATGACCCAAATCAACAAAATCATGAATGAAAGAGGAGAGATCACAAACAACACCAAAGAAATACAAACAATTATAAGAACGTAATCTGAGCAACCCCAGGGCAGCAAATTCCATAACCTGGAAGAAATGGGTGCATTCCTAGAGCTGTGTCAACTAACAAAACTGACCCAGGAAGAAATAGAAAACATGAACAGTCCTATAACCACGAAGGCAATTGAAGTAGTCATCAAAAACCTCCCAAGAAACCAAAGCCCAGGGCCAGATGGTTTCCCAGGGGAATTCTATCAGACATTTAAAGAAGAATTAATACCTATTCTCCTGAAACTGTTCCAAACAATAGAAATGGAAGGAAAACTTCCAAACTCATTTATGAGGCCACCATTACCTTGATTCCAAAACCAGACAAAGATCCCATCAAAAAGGAGAATTAGAGCCCAATATCCTTGATGAACATCGATGCAAAAATTCTCACCAAAATACTAGCCAAGAGGACCCAACAGTACATGAAAAGGAGTATTCACCATGACCAAGTGGGATTTATCCCTGGGCTGCAAGGCTGGTTCAACATCCGCAAATCAGTCAACGTGATCAAATACATTAACAAAAGAAAGAACGAGAATCATATGATCCTCCCAAGAGATGCAGAAAAAGCATTGGACAAAGTACAGCAACCTTTCTGGATCAAAACTCTTCAGAGTATAGGGACAGCGGGTACATACCTCAATATCATAAAAGCCATCTACGAAAACGCTACAGCGAATATCATTCTCAATGGGGAAAAGCTGAGATCTTTTCCCCTAAAGTCAGCAACGCGGCAGGGATAGCCACTCTCACCACTGCTATTCAACATAGTATTAGAAGTCCTAGCCACAGCAATCAGACAACAAAAAGTAATCCAAGGCATCCAAATCGGCAGAGAGGAAGTCAAACTCTCACTCTTGGCAGATGATATGATACTTTATGTGGAAAACCTAAAGACTCCACCCCAAAACTGCTAGAACTCACACAGCAATTCCGTCAAGTAGCAGGCTATAAAATCAATGCACAGGAATCAGTGGCATTCCTATACACCAACAACAAGACAGAAGAGAGACAAATCAAGGAGTCGATCCCATTCACAACTGCACCCAAAACCAGAAGAGACCTAGGAATATATTGAACCCAAGAGGCAAGGGATCTGTACTCAGAAAACAACAAAATACGCAGGAAAGAAATTGAAGAAGACACAAAGAAACGGAAAAACGTTCCATGCTCATGGATTGGGAGAACCAACATTGTGAAGAGGTCAATGCTACCTAGAGCAATCTACACATGCAATGCAATCCCCATCAAAATACCATCCACTTTTTTCCACGAAATGGAACAAATAATCCTAAAATTTGAATGGAACCTGAAGAGACCCCGAGTAGCCAGAGGAATATTGAGAAAGAAAAGCAAAGCTGGCGGCATCACAATTCTGGACTTCCAGCTCTATGACAAAGCTGTCATCATCAAGACAGTATGGTACTGGCACAAAAACAGACACATGGATCCATGGAACAGAATCGAGAGCCCAGAAATGGACCCTCAACTCTATGGTCAACTTATCTTTGACAGAGCAGGAAGGAATGTCCAATGGCAAAAAGAGAGTCTCTTCAACAACTGGTGTTGGGAGAATTGGACAGCCCCATGCAGAAGAATGACACTGGACCATTTCCTGACACCACACACAGAAGTAGACGCCAAATGGTTGAAAGACCTCAATGTGAGACAGGAGTCCATCAAAATCCTAAAGGAGGACACAGGTAGCAAGCTCTTCGACCTCAGCCGCAGCAACTTCTTCCTAGAAACATCACCAAAGGCACGGGAAGCCAGGGCAAAAATGAACTATTGGGATTTCATCAAGATAAAAACCTTTGGCACAGCAAAAGAAACAGTCCACAAAACCAAAAGACAACCGACAGAATGGGAGAAATTATTTGCAAATGACCTATCAGATAAAGGGCTACTATCCAATATGTATAAAAACTTATCAAACTCAACACCCAAAGAACAAATAATCCAATCAAGAAATAGGCAGAAGACATGAACAGACATTTTTCCAAAGAAGACATCCAAATGGCCCACAGGCACATGAAAAAGTGCTCAACACGGCTCGGCATCAGGGAAATCCAAATCAAAACCTCAATGAGATACCACCTCACACCCGTCAGAATGGCTCAAATGAACAAGTCAGGGAACGACAGAGGTTGGCGGGGATGTGGAGAAAGGGGAACCCTCCTACACTGGTGGTGGGAATGCAAGCTGGTGCAACCCCTCTGGAAAAGTGTATGTAGGTTCCTCAAACAGTTAAATTAGAGCTACCATTCGATCCAGCAATTGCACTCCTGGGTATTTACCCCAAAAATACAAATGTAGGGACCCGAAGCGGTACGTGCACCCCATTGTTTATAGCAGCAATATCCACAATAGCCAAACGGTGGAAAGAGCCAAGATGTCCATCGACAGATGAATGGATAAAGAAGAGGTGGTATATATATACACAATGGATTATTACGCAGCCATCAAAAGGAATGAGGTGTTGCCATGGACAACGACGTGGATGGAACTGGAGGGTCCGACGATTAGTGAAATAAGTCAATCAGAGAAAGACATGTATCATATGACCTCACTGATATGAGGGATTCTTAATCTCAGGAACAGAGTGAGGCTTGCTGGAGTGGTCGGGGGGGGGATGGGGTGGCTGGGTGATAGACTTTGGGGAGGGTATGAGCTACGGTGAGCGCTGTGAATTGTGTAAGACTGTTGAATTACAGATCTGTACTTCTGAAACAAATAACGCAACATATTTTAAGAATAAAGGAAAACAAGGAGACAGCAGGAGAGGAAGAATGAAGGGGAGTTAGTGAGAGGGGGAGACGGACCAGGAGAGATGATGGATTCTGAAAAAAAATCCGAGGTTTCTAGAGGGGAGGTGGGTCGGTGGATTGGTTTGACTGGTGATGGTTATTAAAGAGGGCACATTCTGCATGGAGCACTGTGTGTTAGGAACAAACAATGAATCATGGGACAGTACACCAAAACAAATGATGTAGTACATGGTGATTAACAAAGCAATAAAAAACAAAGACTGTAATAAGAGATGAAGAAGGACACTATATCCTACTTAAAGGGTCTATCCAACAAGAAGATCTCACAATTGTAAATATCTATGCCCCGAACATGGGAGCATCCAATTATATAAGGCAATTAAGAAGAAAAGCAAAGAAACACATTGACCACCATACAATCATAGTGGGGGACTTTAACACCCCCCTGACTGAAATGGCCAGATCATCTAAGCAAAAGATCAACAAGGAAATAAAGACTTTAAATGACACACTGGACCAAATGGACTTCACAGACATATTCAGAACGTTCCATCCCAATGCAACGGAATACACATTCTTCTCTAGTGCCCATGGAACATTCTCCAGAATGGATCACATCCTAGGTCACAAATCAGGTCTCAACCGGTACCCAAAGATTGGGATCATTCCCTGCACATTTTCAGACCACAATGTTTTGAAACTAGAACTCAATCACAAGAGGAGAGTCGGAAAGAACTCAAATACATGGAGGCTAAAGAGCATCCTACGAAAGAATGAATGGGTCAACCAGGAAATTAAAGAAGAATTTAAAAAGTTCATGGAAACCAATGAAAATGAAAACTCAACTGTCCAAAATCTTTGGGATACAGCCAAGGCAGTCCTGCGAGGAAAGTATATAGCAATACAAGCCTTTCTCAAGAAACAAGAAAGGTCTCAAATACACACCCAACCCTACACCTAAAGGAGCTGGAGAAAGAACGGCAAATAAAGCCTAAACCCAGCAGGAGAAGAGAAATCATGCAGTTCAGAGCAGAAATCAATGAAATAGAACCCAGAAGAACAGTAGAAGTGATCAACGGAACTAGGAGCTGGTACTTTGAAAGAATTCACAAGATTGATACACCCCTGTCCAGGCTGATCAAAAAGAAAAGAGAAATGACCCAAATCAACAAAATCATGAATGAAAGAGGAGAGATCACAAACAACACCAAAGAAATACAAACAATTATAAGAACGTAATCTGAGCAACCCTAGGGCAGCAAATTCCATAACCTGGAAGAAATGGGTGCATTCCTAGAGATGTGTCAACTAACAAAACTGACCCAGGAAGAAATAGAAAACATGAACAGTCCTATAACCACGAAGGCAATTGAAGTAGTCATCAAAAACCTCCCAAGAAACCAAAGCCCAGGGCCAGATGGTTTCCCAGGGGAATTCTATCAGACATTTAAAGAAGAATTAATACCTATTCTCCTGAAACTGTTCCAAACCATAGAAATGGAAGGAAAACTTCCAAACTCATTTATGAGGCCACCATTACCTTGATTCCAAAACCAGACAAAGATCCCATCAAAAAGGAGAATTAGAGACCAATATCCTTGATGAACATCGATGCAAAAATTCTCACCAAAATACTAGCCAAGAGGACCCAACAGTACATGAAAAGGAGTATTCACCATGACCAAGTGGGATTTATCCCTGGGCTGCAAGGCTGGTTCAACATCCGCAAATCAGTCAACGTGATCAAATACATTAACAAAAGAAAGAACGAGAATCATATGATCCTCCCAAGAGATGCAGAAAAAGCATTGGACAAAGTACAGCAAACTTTCTGGATCAAAACTCTTCAGAGTATAGGGACAGCGGGTACATACCTCAATATCATAAAAGCCATCTACGAAAACGCTACAGCGAATATCATTCTCAATGGGGAAAAGCTGAGATCTTTTCCCCTAAAGTCAGCAACGCGGCAGGGATAGCCACTCTCACCACTGCTATTCAACATAGTATTAGAAGTCCTAGCCACAGCAATCAGACAACAAAAAGTAATCCAAGGCATCCAAATCGGCAGAGAGGAAGTCAAACTCTCACTCTTGGCAGATGATATGATACTTTATGTGGAAAACCCAAAAGACTCCACCCCAAAACTGCTAGAACTCACACAGCAATTCCGTCAAGTAGCAGGCTATAAAATCAATGCACAGGAATCAGTGGCATTCCTATACAACAACAACAAGACAGAAGAGAGACAAATCAAGGAGTCGATCCCATTCACAACTGCACCCAAAACCAGA
This sequence comes from Eumetopias jubatus, assembly GCF_037043125.1. Lineage (NCBI taxonomy): Eukaryota > Metazoa > Chordata > Mammalia > Carnivora > Otariidae > Eumetopias > Eumetopias jubatus. Next base: position 2,618,153 of record NW_028274825.1, read on the forward strand.
AGAGACCTAGGAATATATTGAACCCAAGAGGCAAGGGATCTGTACTCAGAAAACAACAAAATACGCAGGAAAGAAATTGAAGAAGACACAAAGAAACGGAAAAAGGTTCCATGCTCATGGATTGGGAGAACCAACATTGTGAAGAGGTCAATGCTACCTAGAGCAATCTACACATGCAATGCAATCCCCATCAAAATACCATCCACTTTTTTCCACGAAATGGAACAAATAATCCTAAAATTTGAATGGAAGCTGAAGAGACCCCGAGTAGCCAGAGGAATATTGAGAAAGAAAAGCAAAGCTGGCGGCATCACAATTCTGGACTTCCAGCTCTATGACAAAGCTGTCATCATCAAGACAGTATGGTACTGGCACAAAAACAGACACATGGATCCATGGAACAGAATCGAGAGCCCAGAAATGGACCCTCAACTCTATGGTCAACTTATCTTTGACAGAGCAGGAAGGAATGTCCAATGGCAAAAAGAGAGTCTCTTCAACAACTGGTGTTGGGAGAATTGGACAGCCCCATGCAGAAGAATGACACTGGACCATTTCCTGACACCACACACAGAAGTAGACGCCAAATGGTTGAAAGACCTCAATGTGAGACAGGAGTCCATCAAAATCCTAAAGGAGGACACAGGTAGCAAGCTCTTCGACCTCAGCCGCAGCAACTTCTTCCTAGAAACATCACCAAAGGCACGGGAAGCCAGGGCAAAAATGAACTATTGGGATTTCATCAAGATAAAAACCTTTGGCACAGCAAAAGAAACAGTCCACAAAACCAAAAGACAACCGACAGAATGGGAGAAATTATTTGCAAATGACCTATCAGATAAAGGGCTACTATCCAATATGTATAAAAACTTATCAAACTCAACACCCAAAGAACAAATAATCCAATCAAGAAATAGGCAGAAGACATGAACAGACATTTTTCCAAAGAAGACATCCAAATGGCCCACAGGCACATGAAAAAGTGCTCAACACGGCTCGGCATCAGGGAAATCCAAATCAAAACCTCAATGAGATACCACCTCACACCCGTCAGAATGGCTCAAATGAACAAGTCAGGGAACGACAGAGGTTGGCGGGGATGTGGAGAAAGGGGAACCCTCCTACACTGGTGGTGGGAATGCAAGCTGGTGCAACCCCTCTGGAAAAGTGTATGTAGGTTCCTCAAACAGTTAAATTAGAGCTACCATTCGATCCAGCAATTGCACTCCTGGGTATTTACCCCAAAAATACAAATGTAGGGACCCGAAGCGGTACGTGCACCCCATTGTTTATAGCAGCAATATCCACAATAGCCAAACGGTGGAAAGAGCCAAGATGTCCATCGACAGATGAATGGATAAAGAAGAGGTGGTATATATATACACAATGGATTATTACGCAGCCATCAAAAGGAATGAGGTGTTGCCATGGACAACGACGTGGATGGAACTGGAGGGTCCGACGATTAGTGAAATAAGTCAATCAGAGAAAGACATGTATCATATGACCTCACTGATATGAGGGATTCTTAATCTCAGGAACAGAGTGAGGCTTGCTGGAGTGGTCGGGGGGGGGATGGGGTGGCTGGGTGATAGACTTTGGGGAGGGTATGAGCTACGGTGAGCGCTGTGAATTGTGTAAGACTGTTGAATCACAGATCTGTACTTCTGAAACAAATAACGCAACATATTTTAAGAATAAAGGAAAACAAGGAGACAGCAGGAGAGGAAGAATGAAGGGGAGTTAGTGAGAGGGGGAGACGGACCAGGAGAGATGATGGATTCTGAAAAAAAATCCGAGGTTTCTAGAGGGGAGGTGGGTCGGTGGATTGGTTTGACTGGTGATGGTTATTAAAGAGGGCACATTCTGCATGGAGCACTGTGTGTTAGGAACAAACAATGAATCATGGGACAGTACACCAAAACAAATGATGTAGTACATGGTGATTAACAAAGCAATAAAAAACAAAGACTGTAATAAGAGATGAAGAAGGACACTATATCTTACTTAAAGGGTCTATCCAACAAGAAGATCTCACAATTGTAAATGTCTATGCCCCGAACATGGGAGCATCCAATTATATAAGGCAATTAAGAAGAAAAGCAAAGAAACACATTGACCACCATACAATCATAGTGGGGGACACTAACACCCCCCTGACTGAAATGGCCAGATCATCTAAGCAAAAGATCAACAAGGAAAGAAAGACTTTAAATGACACACTGGACCAAATGGACTTCACAGACATATTCAGAACGTTCCATCCCAATGCAACGGAATACACATTCTTCTCTAGTGCCCATGGAACATTCTCCAGAATGGATCACATCCTAGGTCACAAATCAGGTCTCAACCGGTACCCAAAGATTGGGATCATTCCCTGCACATTTTCAGACCACAATGTTTTGAAACTAGAACTCAATCACAAGAGGAGAGTCGGAAAGAACTCAAATACATGGAGGCTAAAGAGCATCCTACGAAAGAATGAATGGGTCAACCAGGAAATTAAAGAAGAATTTAAAAAGTTCATGGAAACCAATGAAAATGAAAACTCAACTGTCCAAAATCTTTGGGATACAGCCAAGGCAGTCCTGCGAGGAAAGTATATAGCAATACAAGCCTTTCTCAAGAAACAAGAAAGGTCTCAAATACACACCCAACCCTACACCTAAAGGAGCTGGAGAAAGAACGGCAAATAAAGCCTAAACCCAGCAGGAGAAGAGAAATCATGCAGTTCAGAGCAGAAATCAATGAAATAGAACCCAGAAGAACAGTAGAAGTGATCAACGGAACTAGGAGCTGGTACTTTGAAAGAATTCACAAGATTGATACACCCCTGTCCAGGCTGATCAAAAAGAAAAGAGAAATGACCCAAATCAACAAAATCATGAATGAAAGAGGAGAGATCACAAACAACACCAAAGAAATACAAACAATTATAAGAACGTAATCTGAGCAACCCTAGGGCAGCAAATTCCATAACCTGGAAGAAATGGGTGCATTCCTAGAGCTGTGTCAACTAACAAAACTGACCCAGGAAGAAATAGAAAACATGAACAGTCCTATAACCACGAAGGCAATTGAAGTAGTCATCAAAAACCTCCCAAGAAACCAAAGCCCAGGGCCAGATGGTTTCCCAGGGGAATTCTATCAGACATTTAAAGAAGAATTAATACCTATTCTCCTGAAACTGTTCCAAACAATAGAAATGGAAGGAAAACTTCCAAACTCATTTATGAGGCCACCATTACCTTGATTCCAAAACCAGACAAAGATCCCATCAAAAAGGAGAATTAGAGCCCAATATCCTTGATGAACATCGATGCAAAAATTCTCACCAAAATACTAGCCAAGAGGACCCAACAGTACATGAAAAGGAGTATTCACCATGACCAAGTGGGATTTATCCCTGGGCTGCAAGGCTGGTTCAACATCCGCAAATCAGTCAACGTGATCAAATACATTAACAAAAGAAAGAACGAGAATCATATGATCCTCCCAAGAGATGCAGAAAAAGCATTGGACAAAGTACAGCAACCTTTCTGGATCAAAACTCTTCAGAGTATAGGGACAGCGGGTACATACCTCAATATCATAAAAGCCATCTACGAAAACGCTACAGCGAATATCATTCTCAATGGGGAAAAGCTGAGATCTTTTCCCCTAAAGTCAGCAACGCGGCAGGGATAGCCACTCTCACCACTGCTATTCAACATAGTATTAGAAGTCCTAGCCACAGCAATCAGACAACAAAAAGTAATCCAAGGCATCCAAATCGGCAGAGAGGAAGTCAAACTCTCACTCTTGGCAGATGATATGATACTTTATGTGGAAAACCTAAAGACTCCACCCCAAAACTGCTAGAACTCACACAGCAATTCCGTCAAGTAGCAGGCTATAAAATCAATGCACAGGAATCAGTGGCATTCCTATACACCAACAACAAGACAGAAGAGAGACAAATCAAGGAGTCGATCCCATTCACAACTGCACCCAAAACCAGAAGAGACCTAGGAATATATTGAACCCAAGAGGCAAGGGATCTGTACTCAGAAAACAACAAAATACGCAGGAAAGAAATTGAAGAAGACACAAAGAAACGGAAAAACGTTCCATGCTCATGGATTGGGAGAACCAACATTGTGAAGAGGTCAATGCTACCTAGAGCAATCTACACATGCAATGCAATCCCCATCAAAATACCATCCACTTTTTTCCACGAAATGGAACAAATAATCCTAAAATTTGAATGGAACCTGAAGAGACCCCGAGTAGCCAGAGGAATATTGAGAAAGAAAAGCAAAGCTGGCGGCATCACAATTCTGGACTTCCAGCTCTATGACAAAGCTGTCATCATCAAGACAGTATGGTACTGGCACAAAAACAGACACATGGATCCATGGAACAGAATCGAGAGCCCAGAAATGGACCCTCAACTCTATGGTCAACTTATCTTTGACAGAGCAGGAAGGAATGTCCAATGGCAAAAAGAGAGTCTCTTCAACAACTGGTGTTGGGAGAATTGGACAGCCCCATGCAGAAGAATGACACTGGACCATTTCCTGACACCACACACAGAAGTAGACGCCAAATGGTTGAAAGACCTCAATGTGAGACAGGAGTCCATCAAAATCCTAAAGGAGGACACAGGTAGCAAGCTCTTCGACCTCAGCCGCAGCAACTTCTTCCTAGAAACATCACCAAAGGCACGGGAAGCCAGGGCAAAAATGAACTATTGGGATTTCATCAAGATAAAAACCTTTGGCACAGCAAAAGAAACAGTCCACAAAACCAAAAGACAACCGACAGAATGGGAGAAATTATTTGCAAATGACCTATCAGATAAAGGGCTACTATCCAATATGTATAAAAACTTATCAAACTCAACACCCAAAGAACAAATAATCCAATCAAGAAATAGGCAGAAGACATGAACAGACATTTTTCCAAAGAAGACATCCAAATGGCCCACAGGCACATGAAAAAGTGCTCAACACGGCTCGGCATCAGGGAAATCCAAATCAAAACCTCAATGAGATACCACCTCACACCCGTCAGAATGGCTCAAATGAACAAGTCAGGGAACGACAGAGGTTGGCGGGGATGTGGAGAAAGGGGAACCCTCCTACACTGGTGGTGGGAATGCAAGCTGGTGCAACCCCTCTGGAAAAGTGTATGTAGGTTCCTCAAACAGTTAAATTAGAGCTACCATTCGATCCAGCAATTGCACTCCTGGGTATTTACCCCAAAAATACAAATGTAGGGACCCGAAGCGGTACGTGCACCCCATTGTTTATAGCAGCAATATCCACAATAGCCAAACGGTGGAAAGAGCCAAGATGTCCATCGACAGATGAATGGATAAAGAAGAGGTGGTATATATATACACAATGGATTATTACGCAGCCATCAAAAGGAATGAGGTGTTGCCATGGACAACGACGTGGATGGAACTGGAGGGTCCGACGATTAGTGAAATAAGTCAATCAGAGAAAGACATGTATCATATGACCTCACTGATATGAGGGATTCTTAATCTCAGGAACAGAGTGAGGCTTGCTGGAGTGGTCGGGGGGGGGATGGGGTGGCTGGGTGATAGACTTTGGGGAGGGTATGAGCTACGGTGAGCGCTGTGAATTGTGTAAGACTGTTGAATTACAGATCTGTACTTCTGAAACAAATAACGCAACATATTTTAAGAATAAAGGAAAACAAGGAGACAGCAGGAGAGGAAGAATGAAGGGGAGTTAGTGAGAGGGGGAGACGGACCAGGAGAGATGATGGATTCTGAAAAAAAATCCGAGGTTTCTAGAGGGGAGGTGGGTCGGTGGATTGGTTTGACTGGTGATGGTTATTAAAGAGGGCACATTCTGCATGGAGCACTGTGTGTTAGGAACAAACAATGAATCATGGGACAGTACACCAAAACAAATGATGTAGTACATGGTGATTAACAAAGCAATAAAAAACAAAGACTGTAATAAGAGATGAAGAAGGACACTATATCCTACTTAAAGGGTCTATCCAACAAGAAGATCTCACAATTGTAAATATCTATGCCCCGAACATGGGAGCATCCAATTATATAAGGCAATTAAGAAGAAAAGCAAAGAAACACATTGACCACCATACAATCATAGTGGGGGACTTTAACACCCCCCTGACTGAAATGGCCAGATCATCTAAGCAAAAGATCAACAAGGAAATAAAGACTTTAAATGACACACTGGACCAAATGGACTTCACAGACATATTCAGAACGTTCCATCCCAATGCAACGGAATACACATTCTTCTCTAGTGCCCATGGAACATTCTCCAGAATGGATCACATCCTAGGTCACAAATCAGGTCTCAACCGGTACCCAAAGATTGGGATCATTCCCTGCACATTTTCAGACCACAATGTTTTGAAACTAGAACTCAATCACAAGAGGAGAGTCGGAAAGAACTCAAATACATGGAGGCTAAAGAGCATCCTACGAAAGAATGAATGGGTCAACCAGGAAATTAAAGAAGAATTTAAAAAGTTCATGGAAACCAATGAAAATGAAAACTCAACTGTCCAAAATCTTTGGGATACAGCCAAGGCAGTCCTGCGAGGAAAGTATATAGCAATACAAGCCTTTCTCAAGAAACAAGAAAGGTCTCAAATACACACCCAACCCTACACCTAAAGGAGCTGGAGAAAGAACGGCAAATAAAGCCTAAACCCAGCAGGAGAAGAGAAATCATGCAGTTCAGAGCAGAAATCAATGAAATAGAACCCAGAAGAACAGTAGAAGTGATCAACGGAACTAGGAGCTGGTACTTTGAAAGAATTCACAAGATTGATACACCCCTGTCCAGGCTGATCAAAAAGAAAAGAGAAATGACCCAAATCAACAAAATCATGAATGAAAGAGGAGAGATCACAAACAACACCAAAGAAATACAAACAATTATAAGAACGTAATCTGAGCAACCCTAGGGCAGCAAATTCCATAACCTGGAAGAAATGGGTGCATTCCTAGAGATGTGTCAACTAACAAAACTGACCCAGGAAGAAATAGAAAACATGAACAGTCCTATAACCACGAAGGCAATTGAAGTAGTCATCAAAAACCTCCCAAGAAACCAAAGCCCAGGGCCAGATGGTTTCCCAGGGGAATTCTATCAGACATTTAAAGAAGAATTAATACCTATTCTCCTGAAACTGTTCCAAACAATAGAAATGGAAGGAAAACTTCCAAACTCATTTATGAGGCCACCATTACCTTGATTCCAAAACCAGACAAAGATCCCATCAAAAAGGAGAATTAGAGACCAATATCCTTGATGAACATCGATGCAAAAATTCTCACCAAAATACTAGCCAAGAGGACCCAACAGTACATGAAAAGGAGTATTCACCATGACCAAGTGGGATTTATCCCTGGGCTGCAAGGCTGGTTCAACATCCGCAAATCAGTCAACGTGATCAAATACATTAACCAAAGAAAGAACGAGAATCATAGGATCCTCTCAATAGATGCAGAAAAAGCATTGGACAAAGTACAGCACCCTTTCTGGATCAAAACTCTTCAGAGTATAGGGACAGCGGGTACATACCTCAATATCATAAAAGCCATCTACGAAAACGCTACAGCGAATATCATTCTCAATGGGGAAAAGCTGAGATCTTTTCCCCTAAGGTCAGCAACGCGGCAGGGATAGCCACTCTCACCACTGCTATTCAACATAGTATTAGAAGTCCTAGCCACAGCAATCAGACAACAAAAAGTAATCCAAGGCATCCAAATCGGCAGAGAGGAAGTCAAACTCTCACTCTTGGCAGATGATATGATACTTTATGTGGAAAACCCAAAAGACTCCACCCCAAAACTGCTAGAACTCACACAGCAATTCCGTCATGTAGCAGGCTATAAAATCAATGCACAGGAATCAGTGGCATTCCTATACACCAACAACAAGACAGAAGAGAGACAAATCAAGGAGTCGATCCCATTCACAACTGCACCCAAACCCAGAAGAGACCTAGGAATATATTCATCCCAAGAGGCAAAGGATCTGTACTCAGAAAACTACAAAATACGCAGGAAAGAAATTGAAGAAGACACAAAGAAACGGAAAAACGTTCCATGCTCATGGATTGGGAGAACCAACATTGTGAAGAGGTCAATGCTACCTAGAGCAATCTACACATGCAATGCAATCCCCATCAAAATACCATCCACTTTTTTCCAGGAAATGGAACAAATACTCCTAAAATTTGAATGGAACCAGAAGAGACCCCGAATAGCCAGAGGAATATTGAGAAAGAAGAGCAAAGCTGGCGACATCACAATTCTGGACTTCCAGCTCTATGACAAAGCTGTCATCATCAAGACAGTATGGTACTGGCACAAAAACAGACACATGGATCCATGGAACAGAATCGAGAGCCCAGAAATGGACCCTCAACTCTATGGTCAACGTATCTTTGACAGAGCAGGAAGGAATGTCCAATGGCAAAAGAGAGTCTCTTCAACAACTGGTGTTGGGAGAATTGGACAGCCCCATGCAGAAGAATGACAGTGGACCATTTCCTGACACCACACACAAAAGTAGACTCCAAATGGTTGAAAGACCTCAATGTGAGACAGGAGTCCATCAAAATCCTAAAGGAGAACACAGGTAGCAAGCACTTCGACCTCAGCCGCAGCAACTTCTTCCTAGAAACATCACCAAAGGCACGGGAAGCCAGGGCAAAAATGAACTATTGGGATTTCATCAAGATAAAAAGCTTTGGCACAGCAAAAGAAACAGTCCACAAAACCAAAAGACAACCGACAGAATGGGAGAAATTATTTGCAAATGACCTATCAGATAAAGGGCTACTACCCAATATGTATAAAAACTTATCAAACTCAACACCCAAAGAACAAATAATCCAATCAAGAAATAGGCAGAAGACATGAACAGACATTTTTCCAAAGAAGACATCCAAATGGCCCACAGGCACATGAAAAAGTGCTCAACACGGCTTGGCATCAGAGAAATCCAAATGAAAACCTCAATGAGATACCACCTCACACCCGTCAGAATGGCTCAAATGAACAAGTCAGGGAACGACAGAGTTTGGCGGGGATGTGGAGATAGGGGAACCCGCCGACACTGGTGGTGGGAATGCAAGCTGCTGCAACCCCTCTGGAAAACAGTATGGAGGTTCCTCACACAGTTGAAATTAGAGCTACCATTCGATCCAACATTTGCACTCCTGGGTATTTACCCCAAAGATACAAATGTAGGGACCCGAAGCGGTACGTGCACCCCATTGTTTATAGCAGCAATGTCCACAATAGCCAAACTGTGGAAACAGCCAAGATGTCCATCGACAGATGAATGGATAAAGAAGAGGTGGTATAGATATACACAATGGACTATTACGCAGCCATCAAAAGGAATGAGATGTTGCCATGGACAACGACGTGGATGGAACTGGAGGGTCCGACGATTAGTGAAATAAGTCAATCAGAGAAAGACATGTATCATATGACCCCACTGATATGAGGGATTCTTAATCTCAGGAACAGAGTGAGGCTTGCTGGAGTGGTCGGGGGTGGGAGCGATGGGGTGGCTGGGTGATAGACATTGGGGAGGGTATGAGCTACGGTGAGCGCTGTGAATTGTGTAAGACTGTTGAATCACAGATCGGTACTTCTGAAACAACGCAACATATTTTAAGAATAAAGGAAAAGAAGGAGACAGCAGGAGTGGAAGAATGAAGGGGAGTTAGTGAGAGGATGAGACGGACCAGGAGAGATGATGGGTTCTGAAAAAAAATCTGAGGTTTCTAGAGGGGAGGTGGGTCGGGGGATTGTTTAGCCTGGTGGTGGGTATTAAAGAGGGCACATTCTCCATGGAGCACTGTGTGTTAGGAACAAACAATGAATCATGGGACACTACACCAAAACAAATTATGTACTCCATGGTTATTAACAAAGCAATAAAAAACAAAGACTGTAATAAGAGATGAAGAAGGACACTATATCCTACTTAGTGGGTCTATCCAACAAGAAGATCTCACAATTGTAAATATCTATGCCCCGAACATGGGAGCATCCAATTATATAAGGCAATTAAGAAGAAAAGCAAAGAAACACATTGACCACCATACAATCATAGTGGGGGACTTTAACACCCCCCTGACTGAAATGGCCAGATCATCTAAGCAAAAGATCAACAAGGAAATAAAGACTTTAAATGACACACTGGACCAAATGGACTTCACAGACATATTCAGAACGTTCCATCCGAATGCAACGGAATACACATTCTTCTCTAGTGCCCATGGAACATTCTCCAGAATGGATCACATCCTAGGTCACAAATCAGGTCTCAACCGGTACCCAAAGATTGGGATCATTCCCTGCACATTTTCAGACCACAATGTTTTGAAACTAGAACTCAATCACAAGAGGAGAGTCGGAAAGAAATCAAATACATGGAGGCTAAAGAGCATCCTACGAAAGAATGAATGGGTCAACCAGGAAATTAAAGAAGAATTTAAAAAGTTCATGGAAACCAATGAAAATGAAAACTCAACTGTCCAAAATCTTTGGGATACAGCCAAGGCAGTCCTGCGAGGAAAGTATATAGCAATACAAGCCTTTCTCAAGAAACAAGAAAGGTCTCAAATACACACCCAACCCTACACCTAAAGGAGCTGGAGAAAGAACGGCAAATAAAGCCTAAACCCAGCAGGAGAAGAGAAATCATGCAGTTCAGAGCAGAAATCAATGAAATAGAACCCAGAAGAACAGTAGAAGTGATCAACGGAACTAGGAGCTGGTACTTTGAAAGAATTCACAAGATTGATACATCCCTGTCCAGGCTGATCAAAAAGAAAAGAGAAATGACCCAAATCAACAAAATCATGAATGAAAGAGGAGAGATCACAAACAACACCAAAGAAATACAAACAATTATAAGAACGTAATCTGAGCAACCCTAGGGCAGCAAATTCCATAACCTGGAAGAAATGGGTGCATTCCTAGAGATGTGTCAACTAACAAAACTGACCCAGGAAGAAATAGAAAACATGAACAGTCCTATAACCACGAAGGCAATTGAAGTAGTCATCAAAAACCTCCCAAAAACCAAAGCCCAGGGCCAGATGGTTTCCCAGGGGAATTCTATCAGACATTTAAAGAAGAATTAATACCTATTCTCCTGAAACTGTTCCAAACAATAGAAATGGAAGGAAAACTTCCAAACTCATTTATGAGGCCACCATTACCTTGATTCCAAAACCAGACAAAGATCCCATCAAAAAGGAGAATTAGAGACCAATATCCTTGATGAACATCGATGCAAAAATTCTCACCAAAATACTAGCCAAGAGGACCCAACAGTACATGAAAAGGAGTATTCACCATGACCAAGTGGGATTTATCCCTGGGCTGCAAGGCTGGTTCAACATCCGCAAATCAGTCAACGTGATCAAATACATTAACAAAAGAAAGAACGAGAATCATATGATCCTCCCAAGAGATGCAGAAAAAGCATTGGACAAAGTACAGCACCCTTTCTGGATCAAAACTCTTCAGAGTATAGGGACAGCGGGTACATACCTCAATATCATAAAAGCCATCTACGAAAACCCTACAACGAATATCATTCTCAATGGGGAAAAGCTGAGATCTTTTCCCCTAAAGTCAGCAACGCGGCAGGGATAGCCACTCTCACCACTGCTATTCAACATAGTATTAGAAGTCCTAGCCACAGCAATCAGACAACAAAAAGTATTCCAAGGCATCCAAATCGGCAGAGAGGAAGTCAAACTCTCACTCTTGGCAGATGATATGATACTTTATGTGGAAAACCCGAAAGACTCCACCCCAAAACTGCTAGAACTCACACAGCAATTCCGTCATGTAGCAGGCTATAAAATCAATGCACAGGAATCAGTGGCATTCCTATACAACAACAACAAGACAGAAGAGAGACAAATCAAGGAGTCGATCCCATTCACAACTGCACCCAAAACCAGAAGAGACCTAGGAATATATTGAACCCAAGAGGCAAGGGATCTGTACTCAGAAAACTACAAAATACGCAGGAAAGAAATTGAAGAAGACACAAAGAAACGGAAAAACGTTCCATGCTCATGGATTGGGAGAACCAACATTGTGAAGAGGTCAATGCTACCTAGAGCAATCTACACATGCAATGCAATCCCCATCAAAATAGCATCCACTTTTTTCCACGAAATGGAACAAATAATCCTAAAATTTGAATGGAACCTGAAGAGACCCCGAGTAGCCAGAGGAATATTGAGAAAGAAAAGCAAAGCTGGCGGCATCACAATTCTGGACTTCCAGCTCTATGACAAAGCTGTCATCATCAAGACAGTATGGTACTGGCACAAAAACAGACACATGGATCCATGGAACAGAATCGAGAGCCCAGAAATGGACCCTCAACTCTATGATCAACTTATCTTTGACAGAGCAGGAAGGAATGTCCAATGGCAAAAAGAGAGTCTCTTCAACAACTGGTGTTGGGAGAATTGGACAGCCCCATGCAGAAGAATGACACTGGACCATTTCCTGACACCACACACAGAAGTAGACGCCAAATGGTTGAAAGACCTCAATGTGAGACAGGAGTCCATCAAAATCCTAAAGGAGAACACAGGTAGCAAGCTCTTCGACCTCAGCCGCAGCAACTTCTTCCTAGAAACATCACCAAAGGCACGGGAAGCCAGGGCAAAAATGAACTATTGGGATTTCATCAAGATAAAAAGCTTTGGCACAGCAAAAGAAACAGTCCACAAAACCAAAAGACAACCGACAGAATGGGAGAAATTATTTGCAAATGACATATCAGATAAAGGGCTACTATCCAATATGTATAAAAACTTATCAAACTCAACACCCAAAGAACAAATAATCCAATCAAGAAATAGGCAGAAGACATGAACAGACATTTTTCCAAAGAAGACATCCAAATGGCCCACAGGCACATGAAAAAGTGCTCAACACGGCTCGGCATCAGGGAAATCCAAATCAAAACCTCAATGAGATACCACCACACACCCGTCAGAATGGCTCAAATGAACAAGTCAGGGAACGACAGAGGTTGGCGGGGATGTGGAGAAAGGGGAACCCTCCTACACTGGTGGTGGGAATGCAAGCTGGTGCAACCCCTCTGGAAAAGTGTATGGAGGTTCCTCAAACAGTTATAATTAGAGCTACCATTCGATCCAGCAATTGCACTCCTGGGTATTTACCCCAAAGATACAAATGTAGGGACCCGAAGCGGTACGTGCACCCCATTGTTTATAGCAGCAATATCCACAATAGCCAAACGGTGGAAAGAGCCAAGATGTCCATCGACAGATGAATGGATAAAAAAGAGGTGGTATATATATACACAATGGACTATTACGCAACCATCAAAAGGAATGAGGTGTTGCCATGGACAACGACGTGGATGGAACTGGAGGGTCCGACGATTAGTGAAATAAGTCAATCAGAGAAAGCAGTGTATCATATGACCTCACTGATATGAGGGATTCTTAATCTCAGGAACAGAGTGAGGCTTGCTGGAGTGGTCGGGGGGGGGGATGGGGTGGCTGGGTGATAGACTTTGGGGAGGGTATGAGCTACGGTGAGCGCTGTGAATTTTGTAAGACTGTTGAATCACAGATCTGTACTTCTGAAACAAATAACGCAACATATTTTAAAAATAAAGGAAAACAAGGAGACAGCAGGAGAGGAAGAATGAAGGGGAGTTAGTGAGAGGGGGAGACGGACCAGGAGAGATGATGCATTCTGAAAAAAAATCCGAGGTTTCTAGAGGGGAGGTGGGTCGGTGGATTGGTTTGACTGGTGATGGTTATTAAAGAGGGCACATTCTGCATGGAGCACTGTGTGTTAGGAACAAACAATGAATCATGGGACAGTACACCAAAACAAATGATGTAGTACATGGTGATTAACAAAGCAATAAAAAACAAAGACTGTAATAAGAGATGAAGAAGGACACTATATCCTACTTAATGGGTCTATCCAACAAGAAGATCTCACAATTGTAAATATCTATGCCCCGAACATGGGAGCATCCAATTATATAAGGCAATTAAGAAGAAAAGCAAAGAAACACATTGACCACCATACAATCATAGTGGGGGACTTTAACACCCCCCTGACTGAAATGGCCAGATCATCTAAGCAAAAGATCAACAAGGAAATAAAGACTTTAAATGACACACTGGACCAAATGGACTTCACAGACATATTCAGAACGTTCCATCCCAATGCAACGGAATACACATTCTTCTCTAGTGCCCATGGAACATTCTCCAGAATGGATCACATCCTAGGTCACAAATCAGATCTCAACCGGTACCCAAAGATTGGGATCATTCCCTGCACATTTTCAGACCACAATGTTTTGAAACTAGAACTCAATCACAAGAGGAGAGTCGGAAAGAACTCAAATACATGGAGGCTAAAGAGCATCCTACGAAAGAATGAATGGGTCAACCAGGAAATTAAAGAAGAATTTAAAAAGTTCATGGAAACCAATGAAAATGAAAACTCAACTGTCCAAAATCTTTGGGATACAGCCAAGGCAGTCCTGCGAGGAAAGTATATAGCAATACAAGCCTTTCTCAAGAAACAAGAAAGGTCTCAAATACACACCCAACCCTACACCTAAAGGAGCTGGAGAAAGAACGGCAAATAAAGCCTAAACCCAGCAGGAGAAGAGAAATCATGCAGTTCAGAGCAGAAATCAATGAAATAGAACCCAGAAGAACAGTAGAAGTGATCAACGGAACTAGGAGCTGGTACTTTGAAAGAATTCACAAGATTGATACACCCCTGTCCAGGCTGATCAAAAAGAAAAGAGAAATGACCCAAATCAACAAAATCATGAATGAAAGAGGAGAGATCACAAACAACACCAGAGAAATACAAACAATTATAAGAACGTAATCTGAGCAACCCTAGGGCAGCAAATTCCATAACCTGGAAGAAATGGGTGCATTCCTAGAGATGTGTCAACTAACAAAACTGACCCAGGAAGAAATAGAAAACATGAACAGTCCTATAACCACGAAGGCAATTGAAGTAGTCATCAAAAACCTCCCAAGAAACCAAAGCCCAGGGCCAGATGGTTTCCCAGGGGAATTCTATCAGACATTTAAAGAAGAATTAATACCTATTCTCCTGAAACTGTTCCAAACAATAGAAATGGAAGGAAAACTTCCAAACTCATTTATGAGGCCACCATTACCTTGATTCCAAAACCAGACAAAGATCCCATCAAAAAGGAGAATTAGAGCCCAATATCCTTGATGAACATCGATGCAAAAATTCTCACCAAAATACTAGCCAAGAGGACCCAACAGTACATGAAAAGGAGTATTCACCATGACCAAGTGGGATTTATCCCTGGGCTGCAAGGCTGGTTCAACATCCGCAAATCAGTCAACGTGATCAAATACATTAACAAAAGAAAGAACGAGAATCATATGATCCTCCCAAGAGATGCAGAAAAAGCATTGGACAAAGTACAGCAACCTTTCTGGATCAAAACTCTTCAGAGTATAGGGATAGCGGGTACATACCTCAATATCATAAAAGCCATCTACGAAAACGCTACAGCGAATATCATTCTCAATGGGGAAAAGCTGAGATCTTTTCCCCTAAAGTCAGCAACGCGGCAGGGATAGCCACTCTCACCACTGCTATTCAACATAGTATTAGAAGTCCTAGCCACAGCAATCAGACAACAAAAAGTAATCCAAGGCATCCAAATCGGCAGAGAGGAAGTCAAACTCTCACTCTTGGCAGATGATATGATACTTTATGTGGAAAACCTAAAGACTCCACCCCAAAACTGCTAGAACTCACACAGCAATTCCGTCAAGTAGCAGGCTATAAAATCAATGCACAGGAATCAGTGGCATTCCTATACACCAACAACAAGACAGAAGAGAGACAAATCAAGGAGTCGATCCCATTCACAACTGCACCCAAAACCAGAAGAGACCTAGGAATATATTGAACCCAAGAGGCAAGGGATCTGTACTCAGAAAACAACAAAATACGCAGGAAAGAAATTGAAGAAGACACAAAGAAACGGAAAAACGTTCCATGCTCATGGATTGGGAGAACCAACATTGTGAAGAGGTCAATGCTACCTAGAGCAATCTACACATGCAATGCAATCCCCATCAAAATACCATCCACTTTTTTCCACGAAATGGAACAAATAATCCTAAAATTTGAATGGAACCTGAAGAGACCCCGAGTAGCCAGAGGAATATTGAGAAAGAAAAGCAAAGCTGGCGGCATCACAATTCTGGACTTCCAGCTCTATGACAAAGCTGTCATCATCAAGACAGTATGGTACTGGCACAAAAACAGACACATGGATCCATGGAACAGAATCGAGAGCCCAGAAATGGACCCTCAACTCTATGGTCAACTTATCTTTGACAGAGCAGGAAGGAATGTCCAATGGCAAAAAGAGAGTCTCTTCAACAACTGGTGTTGGGAGAATTGGACAGCCCCATGCAGAAGAATGACACTGGACCATTTCCTGACACCACACACAGAAGTAGACGCCAAATGGTTGAAAGACCTCAATGTGAGACAGGAGTCCATCAAAATCCTAAAGGAGGACACAGGTAGCAAGCTCTTCGACCTCAGCCGCAGCAACTTCTTCCTAGAAACATCACCAAAGGCACGGGAAGCCAGGGCAAAAATGAACTATTGGGATTTCATCAAGATAAAAAGCTTTGGCACAGCAAAAGAAACAGTCCACAAAACCAAAAGACAACCGACAGAATGGGAGAAATTATTTGCAAATGACCTATCAGATAAAGGGCTACTATCCAATATGTATAAAAACTTATCAAACTCAACACCCAAAGAACAAATAATCCAATCAAGAAATAGGCAGAAGACATGAACAGACATTTTTCCAAAGAAGACATCCAAATGGCCCACAGGCACATGAAAAAGTGCTCAACACGGCTCGGCATCAGGGAAATCCAAATCAAAACCTCAATGAGATACCACCTCACACCCGTCAGAATGGCTCAAATGAACAAGTCAGGGAACGACAGAGGTTGGCGGGGATGTGGAGAAAGGGGAACCCTCCTACACTGGTGGTGGGAATGCAAGCTGGTGCAACCCCTCTGGAAAAGTGTATGTAGGTTCCTCAAACAGTTAAATTAGAGCTACCATTCGATCCAGCAATTGCACTCCTGGGTATTTACCCCAAAGATACAAATGTAGGGACCCGAAGCGGTACGTGCACCCCATTGTTTATAGCAGCAATATCCACAATAGCCAAACGGTGGAAAGAGCCAAGATGTCCATCGACAGATGAATGGATAAAGAAGAGGTGGTATATATATACACAATGGATTATTACGCAGCCATCAAAAGGAATGAGGTGTTGCCATGGACAACGACGTGGATGGAACTGGAGGGTCCGACGATTAGTGAAATAAGTCAATCAGAGAAAGACATGTATCATATGACCTCACTGATATGAGGGATTCTTAATCTCAGGAACAGAGTGAGGCTTGCTGGAGTGGTCGGGGGGGGGGATGGGGTGGCTGGGTGATAGACTTTGGGGAGGGTATGAGCTACGGTGAGCGCTGTGAATTGTGTAAGACTGTTGAATCACAGATCTGTACTTCTGAAACAAATAACGCAACATATTTTAAAAATAAAGGAAAACAAGGAGACAGCAGGAGAGGAAGAATGAAGGGGAGTTAGTGAGAGGGGGAGACGGACCAGGAGAGATGATGGATTCTGAAAAAAAATCCGAGGTTTCTAGAGGGGAGGTGGGTCGGTGGATTGGTATGACTGGTGATGATTATTAAAGAGGGCACATACTGCATGGAGCACTGTGTGTTAGGAACAAACAATGAATCATGGGACAGTACACCAAAACAAATGATGTAGTACATGGTGATTAACAAAGCAATAAAAAACAAAGACTGTAATAAGAGATGAAGAAGGACACTATATCCTACTTAAAGGGTCTATCCAACAAGAAGATCTCACAATTGTAAATATCTATGCCCCGAACATGGGAGCATCCAATTATATAAGGCAATTAAGAAGAAAAGCAAAGAAACACATTGACCACCATACAATCATAGTGGGGGACTTTAACACCCCCCTGACTGAAATGGCCAGATCATCTAAGCAAAAGATCAACAAGGAAAAAAAGACTTTAAATGACACACTGGACCAAATGGACTTCACAGACATATTCAGAACGTTCCATCCCAATGCAACGGAATACACATTCTTCTCTAGTGCCCATGCAACATTCTCCAGAATGGATCACATCCTAGGTCACAAATCAGGTCTCAACCGGTACCCAAAGATTGGGATCATTCCCTGCACATTTTCAGACCACAATGTTTTGAAACTAGAACTCAATCACAAGAGGAGAGTCGGAAAGAACTCAAATACATGGAGGCTAAAGAGCATCCTACGAAAGAATGAATGGGTCAACCAGGAAATTAAAGAAGAATTTAAAAAGTTCATGGAAACCAATGAAAATGAAAACTCAACTGTCCAAAATCTTTGGGATACAGCCAAGGCAGTCCTGCGAGGAAAGTATATAGCAATACAAGCCTTTCTCAAGAAACAAGAAAGGTCTCAAATACACACCCAACCCTACACCTAAAGGAGCTGGAGAAAGAACGGCAAATAAAGCCTAAACCCAGCAGGAGAAGAGAAATCATGCAGTTCAGAGCAGAAATCAATGAAATAGAACCCAGAAGAACAGTAGAAGTGATCAACGGAACTAGGAGCTGGTACTTTGAAAGAATTCACAAGATTGATACACCCCTGTCCAGGCTGATCAAAAAGAAAAGAGAAATGACCCAAATCAACAAAATCATGAATGAAAGAGGAGAGATCACAAACAACACCAAAGAAATACAAACAATTATAAGAACGTAATCTGAGCAACCCTAGGGCAGCAAATTCCATAACCTGGAAGAAATGGGTGCATTCCTAGAGATGTGTCAACTAACAAAACTGACCCAGGAAGAAATAGAAAACATGAACAGTCCTATAACCACGAAGGCAATTGAAGTAGTCATCAAAAACCTCCCAAGAAACCAAAGCCCAGGGCCAGATGGTTTCCCAGGGGAATTCTATCAGACATTTAAAGAAGAATTAATACCTATTCTCCTGAAACTGTTCCAAACAATAGAAATGGAAGGAAAACTTCCAAACTCATTTATGAGGCCACCATTACCTTGATTCCAAAACCAGACAAAGATCCCATCAAAAAGGAGAATTAGAGACCAATATCCTTGATGAACATCGATGCAAAAATTCTCACCAAAATACTAGCCAAGAGGACCCAACAGTACATGAAAAGGAGTATTCACCATGACCAAGTGGGATTTATCCCTGGGCTGCAAGGCTGGTTCAACATCCGCAAATCAGTCAACGTGATCAAATACATTAACAAAAGAAAGAACGAGAATCATATGATCCTCTCAATAGATGCAGAAAAAGCATTGGACAAAGTACAGCACCCTTTCTGGATCAAAACTCTTCAGAGTATAGGGACAGCGGGTACATACCTCAATATCATAAAAGCCATCTACGAAAACGCTACAGCGAATATCATTCTCAATGGGGAAAAGCTGAGATCTTTTCCCCTAAGGTCAGCAACGCGGCAGGGATAGCCACTCTCACCACTGCTATTCAACATAGTATTAGAAGTCCTAGCCACAGCAATCAGACAACAAAAAGTAATCCAAGGCATCCAAATCGGCAGAGAGGAAGTCAAACTCTCACTCTTGGCAGATGATATGATACTTTATGTGGAAAACCCAAAAGACTCCACCCCAAAACTGCTAGAACTCACACAGCAATTCCGTCATGTAGCAGGCTATAAAATCAATGCACAGGAATCAGTGGCATTCCTATACACCAACAACAAGACAGAAGAGAGACAAATCAAGGAGTCGATCCCATTCACAACTGCACCCAAAACCAGAAGAGACCTAGGAATATATTCATCCCAAGAGGCAAAGGATCTGTACTCAGAAAACTACAAAATACGCAGGAAAGAAATTGAAGAAGACACAAAGAAACGGAAAAACGTTCCATGCTCATGGATTGGGAGAACCAACATTGTGAAGAGGTCAATGCTACCTAGAGCAATCTACACATGCAATGCAATCCCCATCAAAATACCATCCACTTTTTTCCAGGAAATGGAACAAATACTCCTAAAATTTGAATGGAACCAGAAGAGACCCCGAATAGCCAGAGGAATATTGAGAAAGAAAAGCAAAGCTGGCGGCATCACAATTCTGGACTTCCAGCTCTATGACAAAGCTGTCATCATCAAGACAGTATGGTACTGGCACAAAAACAGACACATGGATCCATGGAACAGAATCGAGAGCCCAGAAATGGACCCTCAACTCTATGGTCAACTTATCTTTGACAGAGCAGGAAGGAATGTCCAATGGCAAAAGAGAGTCTCTTCAACAACTGGTGTTGGGAGAATTGGACAGCCCCATGCAGAAGAATGACAGTGGACCATTTCCTGACACCACACACAAAAGTAGACTCCAAATGGTTGAAAGACCTCAATGTGAGACAGGAGTCCATCAAAATCCTAAAGGAGAACACAGGTAGCAAGCACTTCGACCTCAGCCGCAGCAACTTCTTCCTAGAAACATCACCAAAGGCACGGGAAGCCAGGGCAAAAATGAACTATTGGGATTTCATCAAGATAAAAAGCTTTGGCACAGCAAAAGAAACAGTCCACAAAACCAAAAGACAACCGACAGAATGGGAGAAATTATTTGCAAATGACCTATCAGATAAAGGGCTACTACCCAATATGTATAAAAACTTATCAAACTCAACACCCAAAGAACAAATAATCCAATCAAGAAATAGGCAGAAGACATGAACAGACATTTTTCCAAAGAAGACATCCAAATGGCCCACAGGCACATGAAAAAGTGCTCAACACGGCTCGGCATCAGGGAAATCCAAATCAAAACCTCAATGAGATACCACCTCACACCCGTCAGAATGGCTCAAATGAACAAGTCAGGGAACGACAGAGGTTGGCGGGGATGTGGAGAAAGGGGAACCCTCCTACACTGGTGGTGGGAATGCAAGCTGGTGCAACCCCTCTGGAAAAGTGTATGGAGGTTCCTCAAACAGTTATAATTAGAGCTACCATTCGATCCAGCAATTGCACTCCTGGGTATTTACCCCAAAGATACAAATGTAGGGACCCGAAGCGGTACGTGCACCCCATTGTTTATAGCAGCAATATCCACAATAGCCAAACGGTGGAAAGAGCCAAGATGTCCATCGACAGATGAATGGATAAAAAAGAGGTGGTATATATATACACAATGGACTATTACGCAACCATCAAAAGGAATGAGGTGTTGCCATGGACAACGACGTGGATGGAACTGGAGGGTCCGACGATTAGTGAAATAAGTCAATCAGAGAAAGTCATGTATCATATGACCTCACTGATATGAGGGATTCTTAATCTCAGGAACAGAGTGAGGCTTGCTGGAGTGGTCGGGGGGGGGGATGGGGTGGCTGGGTGATAGACTTTGGGGAGGGTATGAGCTACGGTGAGCGCTGTGAATTGTGTAAGACTGTTGAATCACAGATCTGTACTTCTGAAACAAATAACGCAACATATTTTAAGAATAAAGGAAAACAAGGAGACAGCAGGAGAGGAAGAATGAAGGGGAGTTAGTGAGAGGGGGAGACGGACCAGGAGAGATGATGGATTCTGAAAAAAAATCCGAGGTTTCTAGAGGGGAGGTGGGTCGGTGGATTGGTTTGACTGGTGATGGTTATTAAAGAGGGCACATTCTGCATGGAGCACTGTGTGTTAGGAACAAACAATGAATCATGGGACAGTACACCAAAACAAATGATGTAGTACATGGTGATTAACAAAGCAATAAAAAACAAAGACTGTAATAAGAGATGAAGAAGGACACTATATCCTACTTAATGGGTCTATCCAACAAGAAGATCTCACAATTGTAAATATCTATGCCCCGAACATGGGAGCATCCAATTATATAAGGCAATTAAGAAGAAAAGCAAAGAAACACATTGACCACCATACAATCATAGTGGGGGACTTTAACACCCCCCTGACTGAAATGGCCAGATCATCTAAGCAAAAGATCAACAAGGAAATAAAGACTTTAAATGACACACTGGACCAAATGGACTTCACAGACATATTCAGAACGTTCCATCCCAATGCAACGGAATACACATTCTTCTCTAGTGCCCATGGAACATTCTCCAGAATGGATCACATCCTAGGTCACAAATCAGGTCTCAACCGGTACCCAAAGATTGGGATCATTCCCTGCACATTTTCAGACCACAATGTTTTGAAACTAGAACTCAATCACAAGAGGAGAGTCGGAAAGAACTCAAATACATGGAGGCTAAAGAGCATCCTACGAAAGAATGAATGGGTCAACCAGGAAATTAAAGAAGAATTTAAAAAGTTCATGGAAACCAATGAAAATGAAAACTCAACTGTCCAAAATCTTTGGGATACAGCCAAGGCAGTCCTGCGAGGAAAGTATATAGCAATACAAGCCTTTCTCAAGAAACAAGAAAGGTCTCAAATACACACCCAACCCTACACCTAAAGGAGCTGGAGAAAGAACGGCAAATAAAGCCTAAACCCAGCAGGAGAAGAGAAATCATGCAGTTCAGAGCAGAAATCAATGAAATAGAACCCAGAAGAACAGTAGAAGTGATCAACGGAACTAGGAGCTGGTACTTTGAAAGAATTCACAAGATTGATACACCCCTGTCCAGGCTGATCAAAAAGAAAAGAGAAATGACCCAAATCAACAAAATCATGAATGAAAGAGGAGAGATCACAAACAACACCAAAGAAATACAAACAATTATAAGAACGTAATCTGAGCAACCCTAGGGCAGCAAATTCCATAACCTGGAAGAAATGGGTGCATTCCTAGAGATGTGTCAACTAACAAAACTGACCCAGGAAGAAATAGAAAACATGAACAGTCCTATAACCACGAAGGCAATTGAAGTAGTCATCAAAAACCTCCCAAGAAACCAAAGCCCAGGGCCAGATGGTTTCCCAGGGGAATTCTATCAGACATTTAAAGAAGAATTAATACCTATTCTCCTGAAACTGTTCCAAACAATAGAAATGGAAGGAAAACTTCCAAACTCATTTATGAGGCCACCATTACCTTGATTCCAAAACCAGACAAAGATCCCATCAAAAAGGAGAATTAGAGCCCAATATCCTTGATGAACATCGATGCAAAAATTCTCACCAAAATACTAGCCAAGAGGACCCAACAGTACATGAAAAGGAGTATTCACCATGACCAAGTGGGATTTATCCCTGGGCTGCAAGGCTGGTTCAACATCCGCAAATCAGTCAACGTGATCAAATACATTAACAAAAGAAAGAACGAGAATCATATGATCCTCCCAAGAGATGCAGAAAAAGCATTGGACAAAGTACAGCAACCTTTCTGGATCAAAACTCTTCAGAGTATAGGGACAGCGGGTACATACCTCAATATCATAAAAGCCATCTACGAAAACGCTACAGCGAATATCATTCTCAATGGGGAAAAGCTGAGATCTTTTCCCCTAAGGTCAGGAACGCGGCAGGGATAGCCACTCTCACCACTGCTATTCAACATAGTATTAGAAGTCCTAGCCACAGCAATCAGACAACAAAAAGTAATCCAAGGCATCCAAATCGGCAGAGAGGAAGTCAAACTCTCACTCTTGGCAGATGATATGATACTTTATGTGGAAAACCCAAAAGACTCCACCCCAAAACTGCTAGAACTCACACAGCAATTCCGTCAAGTAGCAGGCTATAAAATCAATGCACAGGAATCAGTGGCATTCCTATACACCAACAAGACAGAAGAGAGACAAATCAAGGAGTCGATCCCATTCACAACTGCACCCAAAACCAGAAGAGACCTAGGAATATATTCATCCCAAGAGGCAAAGGATCTGTACTCAGAAAACTACAAAATACGCAGGAAAGAAATTGAAGAAGACACAAAGAAACGGAAAAACGTTCCATGCTCATGGATTGGGAGAACCAACATTGTGAAGAGGTCAATGCTACCTAGAGCAATCTACACATGCAATGCAATCCCCATCAAAATACCATCCACTTTTTTCCACGAAATGGAACAAATAATCCTAAAATTTGAATGGAACCTGAAGAGACCCCGAGTAGCCAGAGGAATATTGAGAAAGAAAAGCAAAGCTGGCGGCATCACAATTCTGGACTTCCAGCTCTATGACAAAGCTGTCATCATCAAGACAGTATGGTACTGGCACAAAAACAGACACATGGATCCATGGAACAGAATCGAGAGCCCAGAAATGGACCCTCAACTCTATGGTCAACTTATCTTTGACAGAGCAGGAAGGAATGTCCAATGGCAAAAAGAGAGTCTCTTCAACAACTGGTGTTGGGAGAATTGGACAGCCCCATGCAGAAGAATGACACTGGACCATTTCCTGACACCACACACAGAAGTAGACGCCAAATGGTTGAAAGACCTCAATGTGAGACAGGAGTCCATCAAAATCCTAAAGGAGAACACAGGTAGCAAGCTCTTCGACCTCAGCCGCAGCAACTTCTTCCTAGAAACATCACCAAAGGCACGGGAAGCCAGGGCAAAAATGAACTATTGGGATTTCATCAAGATAAAAAGCTTTGGCACAGCAAAAGAAACAGTCCACAAAACCAAAAGACAACCGACAGAATGGGAGAAATTATTTGCAAATGATCTATCAGATAAAGGGCTACTATCCAATATGTATAAAAACTTATCAAACTCAACACCCAAAGAACAAATAATCCAATCAAGAAATAGGCAGAACACATGAACAGACATTTTTCCAAAGAAGACATCCAAATGGCCCACAGGCACATGAAAAAGTGCTCAACACGGCTCGGCATCAGGGAAATCCAAATCAAAACCTCAATGAGATACCACCTCACACCCGTCAGAATGGCTCAAATGAACAAGTCAGGGAACGACAGAGGTTGGCGGGGATGTGGAGAAAGGGGAACCCTCCTACACTGGTGGTGGGAATGCAAGCTGGTGCAACCCCTCTGGAAAAGTGTATGGAGTTTCCTCAAACAGTTATAATTAGAGCTACCATTCGATCCAGCAATTGCACTCCTGGGTATTTACCCCAAAGATACAAATGTAGGGACCCGAAGCGGTACGTGCACCCCATTGTTTATAGCAGCAATATCCACAATAGCCAAACGGTGGAAAGAGCCAAGATGTCCATCGACAGATGAATGGATAAAGAAAAGGTTGTATATATATATACACAATGGACTATTACGCAGCCATCAAAAGGAATGAGGTGTTGCCATGGACAACGACGTGGATGGAACTGGAGGGTCCGACGATTAGTGAAATAAGTCAATCAGAGAAAGACATGTATCATATGACCTCACTGATATGAGGGATTCTTAATCTCAGGAACAGAGTGAGGCTTGCTGGAGTGGTCGGGGGGGGGGGATGGGGTGGCTGGGTGATAGACTTTGGGGAGGGTATGAGCTACGGTGAGCGCTGTGAATTGTGTAAGACGGTTGAATCACAGATCTGTACTTCTGAAACAAATAACGCAACATATTTTAAGAATAAAGGAAAACAAGGAGACAGCAGGAGAGGAAGAATGAAGGGGAGTTAGTGAGAGGGGGAGACGGACCAGGAGAGATGATGGATTCTGAAAAAAAATCCGAGGTTTCTAGAGGGGAGGTGGGTCGGTGGATTGGTTTGACTGGTGATGGTTATTAAAGAGGGCACATTCTGCATGGAGCACTGTGTGTTAGGAACAAACAATGAATCATGGGACAGTACACCAAAACAAATGATGTAGTACATGGTGATTAACAAAGCAATAAAAAACAAAGACTGTAATAAGAGATGAAGAAGGACACTATATCCTACTTAAAGGGTCTATCCAACAAGAAGATCTCACAATTGTAAATATCTATGCCCCGAACATGGGAGCATCCAATTATATAAGGCAATTAAGAAGAAAAGCAAAGAAACACATTGACCACCATACAATCATAGTGGGGGACTTTAACACCCCCCTGACTGAAATGGCCAGATCATCTAAGCAAAAGATCAACAAGGAAATAAAGACTTTAAATGACACACTGGACCAAATGGACTTCACAGACATATTCAGAACGTTCCATCCCAATGCAACGGAATACACATTCTTCTCTAGTGCCCATGGAACATTCTCCAGAATGGATCACATCCTAGGTCACAAATCAGGTCTCAACCGGTACCCAAAGATTGGGATCATTCCCTGCACATTTTCAGACCACAATGTTTTGAAACTAGAACTCAATCACAAGAGGAGAGTCGGAAAGAACTCAAATACATGGAGGCTAAAGAGCATCCTACGAAAGAATGAATGGGTCAACCAGGAAATTAAAGAAGAATTTAAAAAGTTCATGGAAACCAATGAAAATGAAAACTCAACTGTCCAAAATCTTTGGGATACAGCCAAGGCAGTCCTGCGAGGAAAGTATATAGCAATACAAGCCTTTCTCAAGAAACAAGAAAGGTCTCAAATACACACCCAACCCTACACCTAAAGGAGCTGGAGAAAGAACGGCAAATAAAGCCTAAACCCAGCAGGAGAAGAGAAATCATGCAGTTCAGAGCAGAAATCAATGAAATAGAACCCAGAAGAACAGTAGAAGTGATCAACGGAACTAGGAGCTGGTACTTTGAAAGAATTCACAAGATTGATACACCCCTGTCCAGGCTGATCAAAAAGAAAAGAGAAATGACCCAAATCAACAAAATCATGAATGAAAGAGGAGAGATCACAAACAACACCAAAGAAATACAAACAATTATAAGAACGTAATCTGAGCAACCCTAGGGCAGCAAATTCCATAACCTGGAAGAAATGGGTGCATTCCTAGAGATGTGTCAACTAACAAAACTGACCCAGGAAGAAATAGAAAACATGAACAGTCCTATAACCACGAAGGCAATTGAAGTAGTCATCAAAAACCTCCCAAGAAACCAAAGCCCAGGGCCAGATGGTTTCCCAGGGGAATTCTATCAGACATTTAAAGAAGAATTAATACCTATTCTCCTGAAACTGTTCCAAACAATAGAAATGGAAGGAAAACTTCCAAACTCATTTATGAGGCCACCATTACCTTGATTCCAAAACCAGACAAAGATCCCATCAAAAAGGAGAATTAGAGACCAATATCCTTGATGAACATCGATGCAAAAATTCTCACCAAAATACTAGCCAAGAGGACCCAACAGTACATGAAAAGGAGTATTCACCATGACCAAGTGGGATTTATCCCTGGGCTGCAAGGCTGGTTCAACATCCGCAAATCAGTCAACGTGATCAAATACATTAACAAAAGAAAGAACGAGAATCATATGATCCTCCCAAGAGATGCAGAAAAAGCATTGGACAAAGTACAGCAACCTTTCTGGATCAAAACTCTTCAGAGTATAGGGACAGCGGGTACATACCTCAATATCATAAAAGCCATCTACGAAAACCCTACAACGAATATCATTCTCAATGGGGAAAAGCTGAGATCTTTTCCCCTAAAGTCAGCAACGCGGCAGGGATAGCCACTCTCACCACTGCTATTCAACATAGTATTAGAAGTCCTAGCCACAGCAATCAGACAACAAAAAGTAATCCAAGGCATCCAAATCGGCAGAGAGGAAGTCAAACTCTCACTCTTGGCAGATGATATGATACTTTATGTGGAAAACCCGAAAGACTCCACCCCAAAACTGCTAGAACTCACACAGCAATTCCGTCATGTAGCAGGCTATAAAATCAATGCACAGGAATCAGTGGCATTCCTATACAACAACAACAAGACAGAAGAGAGACAAATCAAGGAGTCGATCCCATTCACAACTGCACCCAAAACCAGAAGAGACCTAGGAATATATTGAACCCATGAGGCAAGGGATCTGTACTCAGAAAACTACAAAATACGCAGGAAAGAAATTGAAGAAGACACAAAGAAACGGAAAAACGTTCCATGCTCATGGATTGGGAGAACCAACATTGTGAAGAGGTCAATGCTACCTAGAGCAATCTACACATGCAATGCAATCCCCATCAAAATACCATCCACTTTTTTCCACGAAATGGAACAAATAATCCTAAAATTTGAATGGAACCTGAAGAGACCCCGAGTAGCCAGAGGAATATTGAGAAAGAAAAGCAAAGCTGGCGGCATCACAATTCTGGACTTCCAGCTCTATGACAAAGCTGTCATCATCAAGACAGTATGGTACTGGCACAAAAACAGACACATGGATCCATGGAACAGAATCGAGAGCCCAGAAATGGACCCTCAACTCTATGGTCAACTTATCTTTGACAGAGCAGGAAGGAATGTCCAATGGCAAAAAGAGAGTCTCTTCAACAATTGGTGTTGGGAGAATTGGACAGCCCCATGCAGAAGAATGACACTGGACCATTTCCTGACACCACACACAGAAGTAGACGCCAAATGGTTGAAAGACCTCAATGTGAGACAGGAGTCCATCAAAATCCTAAAGGAGAACACAGGTAGCAAGCTCTTCGACCTCAGCTGCAGCAACTTCTTCCTAGAAACATCACCAAAGGCACGGGAAGCCAGGGCAAAAATGAACTATTGGGATTTCATCAAGATAAAAACCTTTGGCACAGCAAAAGAAACAGTCCACAAAACCAAAAGACAACCGACAGAATGGGAGAAATTATTTGCAAATGACCTATCAGATAAAGGGCTACTATCCAATATGTATAAAAACTTATCAAAATCAACACCCAAAGAACAAATAATCCAATCAAGAAATAGGCAGAAGACATGAACAGACATTTTTCCAAAGAAGACATCCAAATGGCCCACAGGCACATGAAAAAGTGCTCAACACGGCTCGGCATCAGGGAAATCCAAATCAAAACCTCAATGAGATACCACCTCACACCCGTCAGAATGGCTCAAATGAACAAGTCAGGGAACGACAGAGGTTGGCGGGGATGTGGAGAAAGGGGAACCCTCCTACACTGGTGGTGGGAATGCAAGCTGGTGCAACCCCTCTGGAAAAGTGTATGGAGGTTCCTCAAACAGTTATAATTAGAGCTACCATTCGATCCAGCAATTGCACTCCTGGGTATTTACCCCAAAGATACAAATGTAGGGACCCGAAGCGGTACGTGCACCCCATTGTTTATAGCAGCAATATCCACAATAGCCAAACGGTGGAAAGAGCCAAGATGTCCATCGACAAATGAATGGATAAAGAAGAGGTGGTATATATATACACAATGGACTATTACGCAGCCATCAAAAGGAATGAGGTGTTGCCATGGACAACGACGTGGATGGAACTGGAGGGTCCGACGATTAGTGAAATAAGTCAATCAGAGAAAGGCATGTATCATATGACCTCACTGATATGAGGGATTCTTAATCTCAGGAACAGAGTGAGGCTTGCTGGAGTGGTCGGGGGGGGGGATGGGGTGGCTGGGTGATAGACTTTGGGGAGGGTATGAGCTACGGTGAGCGCTGTGAATTGTGTAAGACTGTTGAATCACAGATCTGTACTTCTGAAACAACGCAACATATTTTAAGAATAAAGGAAAAGAAGGAGACAGCAGGAGTGGAAGAATGAAGGGGAGTTAGTGAGAGGATGAGACGGACCAGGAGAGATGATGGGTTCTGAAAAAAAATCTGAGGTTTCTAGAGGGGTGGTGGGTCGGGGGATTGTTTAGCCTGGTGGTGGGTATTAAAGAGGGCACATTCTCCATGGAGCACTGTGTGTTAGGAACAAACAATGAATCATGGGACACTACACCAAAACAAATTATGTACTCCATGGTTATTAACAAAGCAATAAAAAACAAAGACTGTAATAAGAGATGAAGAAGGACACTATATCCTACTTAGTGGGTCTATCCAACAAGAAGATCTCACAATTGTAAATATCTATGCCCCGAACATGGGAGCATCCAATTATATAAGGCAATTAAGAAGAAAAGCAAAGAAACACATTGACCACCATACAATCATAGTGGGGGACTTTAACACCCCCCTGACTGAAATGGCCAGATCATCTAAGGAAAAGATCAACAAGGAAATAAAGACTTTAAATGACACACTGGACCAAATGGACTTCACAGACATATTCAGAACGTTCCATCCCAATGCAACGGAATACACATTCTTCTCTAGTGCCCATGGAACATTCTCCAGAATGGATCACATCCTAGGTCACAAATCAGGTCTCAACCGGTACCCAAAGATTGGGATCATTCCCTGCACATTTTCAGACCACAATGCTTTGAAACTAGAACTCAATCACAAGAGGAGAGTCGGAAAGAACTCAAATACATGGAGGCTAAAGAGCATCCTACGAAAGAATGAATGGGTCAACCAGGAAATTAAAGAAGAATTTAAAAAGTTCATGGAAACCAATGAAAATGAAAACTCAACTGTCCAAAATCTTTGGGATACAGCCAAGGCAGTCCTGCGAGGAAAGTATATAGCAATACAAGCCTTTCTCAAGAAACAAGAAAGGTCTCAAATACACACCCAACCCTACACCTAAAGGAGCTGGAGAAAGAACGGCAAATAAAGCCTAAACCCAGCAGGAGAAGAGAAATCATGCAGTTCAGAGCAGAAATCAATGAAATAGAACCCAGAAGAACAGTAGAAGTGATCAACGGAACTAGGAGCTGGTACTTTGAAAGAATTCACAAGATTGATACACCCCTGTCCAGGCTGATCAAAAAGAAAAGAGAAATGACCCAAATCAACAAAATCATGAATGAAAGAGGAGAGATCACAAACAACACCAGAGAAATACAAACAATTATAAGAACGTAATCTGAGCAACCCTAGGGCAGCAAATTCCATAACCTGGAAGAAATGGGTGCATTCCTAGAGATGTGTCAACTAACAAAACTGACCCAGGAAGAAATAGAAAACATGAACAGTCCTATAACCACGAAGGCAATTGAAGTAGTCATCAAAAACCTCCCAAGAAACCAAAGCCCAGGGCCAGATGGTTTCCCAGGGGAATTCTATCAGACATTTAAAGAAGAATTAATACCTATTCTCCTGAAACTGTTCCAAACAATAGAAATGGAAGGAAAACTTCCAAACTCATTTATGAGGCCACCATTACCTTGATTCCAAAACCAGACAAAGATCCCATCAAAAAGGAGAATTAGAGACCAATATCCTTGATGAACATCGATGCAAAAATTCTCACCAAAACTCTAGCCAAGAGGACCCAACAGTACATGAAAAGGAGTATTCACCATGACCAAGTGGGATTTATCCCTGGGCTGCAAGGCTGGTTCAACATCCTCAAATCAGTCAACGTGATCAAATACATTAACAAAAGAAAGAACGAGAATCATATGATCCTCTCAATAGATGCAGAAAAAGCATTGGACAAAGTACAGCACCCTTTCTGGATCAAAACTCTTCAGAGTATAGGGACAGCGGGTACATACCTCAATATCATAAAAGCCATCTACGAAAACCCTACAGCGAATATCATTCTCAATGGGGAAAAGCTGAGATCT
Organism: Eumetopias jubatus; assembly: GCF_037043125.1. NCBI lineage: Eukaryota > Metazoa > Chordata > Mammalia > Carnivora > Otariidae > Eumetopias > Eumetopias jubatus. Next base: position 2,649,846 of record NW_028274825.1, read on the forward strand.
TTTCCCCTAAGGTCAGGAACGCGGCAGGGATAGCCAATCTCACCACTGCTATTCAACATAGTATTAGAAGTCCTAGCCACAGCAATCAGACAACAAAAAGTAATCCAAGGCATCCAAATCGGCAGAGAGGAAGTCAAACTCTCACTCTTGGCAGATGATATGATACTTTATGTGGAAAACCCAAAAGACTCCACCCCAAAACTGCTAGAACTCACACAGCAATTCCGTCAAGTAGCAGGCTATAAAATCAATGCAAGGGAATCAGTGGCATTCCTATACAACAACAACAAGACAGAAGAGAGACAAATCAAGGAGTCGATCCCATTCACAACTGCACCCAAAACCAGAAGAGACCTAGGAATATATTGAACCCAAGAGGCAAGGGATCTGTACTCAGAAAACTACAAAATACGCAGGAAAGAAATTGAAGAAGACACAAAGAAACGGAAAAACGTTCCATGCTCATGGATTGGGAGAACCAACATTGTGAAGAGGTCAATGCTACCTAGAGCAATCTACACATGCAATGCAATCCCCATCAAAATAGCATCAACTTTTTTCCACGAAATGGAACAAATAATCCTAAAATTTGAATGGAACCTGTAGAGACCCCGAGTAGCCAGAGGAATATTGAGAAAGAAAAGCAAAGCTGGCGGCATCACAATTCTGGACTTCCAGCTCTATGACAAAGCTGTCATCATCAAGACAGTATGGTACTGGCACAAAAACAGACACATGGATCCATGGAACAGAATCGAGAGCCCAGAAATGGACCCTCAACTCTATGGTCAACTTATCTTTGACAGAGCAGGAAGGAATGTCCAATGGCAAAAAGAGAGTCTCTTCAACAACTGGTGTTGGGAGAATTGGACAGCCCCATGCAGAAGAATGACACTGGACCATTTCCTGACACCACACACAGAAGTAGACGCCAAATGGTTGAAAGACCTCAATGTGAGACAGGAGTCCATCAAAATCCTAAAGGAGAACACAGGTAGCAAGCTCTTCGACCTCAGCCGCAGCAAATTCTTCCTAGAAACATCATCAAAGGCACGGGAAGCCAGGGCAAAATGAACTATTGGGATTTCATCAAGATAAAAAGCTTTGGCACAGCAAAAGAAAAAGTCCACAAAACCAAAAGACAACCGACAGAATGGGAGAAATTATTTGCAAATGACATATCAGATAAAGGGCTACTATCCAATATGTATAAAAACTTATCAAACTCAACACCCAAAGAACAAATAATCCAATCAAGAAATAGGCAGAAGACATGAACAGACATTTTTCCAAAAAAGACATCCAAATGGCCCACAGGCACATGAAAAAGTGCTCAACACGGCTCGGCATCAGGGAAATCCAAATCCAAACCTCAATGAGATACCACCTCACACCCGTCAGAATGGCTCAAATGAACAAGTCAGGGAACGACAGAGGTTGGCGGGGATGTGGAGAAAGGGGAACCCTCCTACACTGGTGGTGGGAATGCAAGCTGGTGCAACCCCTCTGGAAAAGTGTATGGTGGTTCCTCAAACAGTTATAATTAGAGCTACCATTCGATCCAGCAATTGCACTCCTGGGTATTTACCCCAAAGATACAAATGTAGGGACCTGAAGCGGTACGTTCACCTCATTGTTTATAGCAGCAATGTCCACAATAGCCAAACTGTGGAAACAGCCAAGATGTCCATCGACAGATGAATGGATAAAGAAGAGGTGGTATATATATACACAATGGACTATTACGCAGCCATCAAAAGGAATGAGATGCTGCAATGGACAACGACGTGGATGGAACTGGAGGGTCCGACGATTAGTGAAATAAGTCAATCAGAGAAAGACATGTATCATATGACCCCACTGATATGAGGGATTCTTAATCTCAGGAACAGAGTGAGGCTTGCTGGAGTGGTCGGGGGTGGGAGCGATGGGGTGGCTGGGTGATAGACATTGGGGAGGGTATGAGCTACGGTGAGCGCTGTGAATTGTGTAAGACTGTTGAATCACAGATCTGTACTTCTGAAACAACGCAACATATTTTAAGAATAAAGGAAAAGAAGGAGACAGCAGGAGTGGAAGAATGAAGGGGAGTTAGTGAGAGGATGAGACGGACCAGGAGAGATGATGGGTTCTGAAAAAAAATCTGAGGTTTCTAGAGGGGAGGTGGGTCGGGGGATTGGTTAGCGTGGTGGTGGGTATTAAAGAGGGCACATTCTCCATGGATCACTGTGTTAGGAACAAACAATGAATCATGGGACACTACACCAAAACAAATGATGTACTCCATGGTGATTAACAAAGCAATAAAAAACAAAGACTGTAATAAGAGATGAAGAAGGACACTATATCCTACTTAGTGGGTCTATCCAACAAGAAGATCTCACAATTGTAAATATCTATGCCCCGAACATGGGAGCATCCAATTATATAAGGCAATTAAGAAGAAAAGCAAAAAACTCATTGACCACCATACAATCATAGTGGGGAACTTTAACACCCCCCTGACTGAAATGGCCAGATCATCTAAGCAAAAGATCAACAAGGAAATAAAGACTTTAAATGACACACTGGACCAAATGGACTTCACAGACATATTCAGAACGTTCCATCCCAATGCAACGGAATACACATTCTTCTCTAGTGCCCATGGAACATTCTCCAGAATGGATCACATCCTAGGTCACAAATCAGGTCTCAACCGGTACCCAAAGATTGGGATCATTCCCTGCACATTTTCAGACCACAATGTTTTGAAACTAGAACTCAATCACAAGAGGAGAGTCGGAAAGAACTCAAATACATGGAGGCTAAAGAGCATCCTACGAGAGAATGAATGGGTCAACCAGGAAATTAAAGAAGAATTTAAAAAGTTCATGGAAACCAATGAAAATGAAAACTCAACTGTCCAAAATCTTTGGGATACAGACAAGGCAGTCCTGCGAGGAAAGTATATAGCAATACAAGCCTTTCTCAAGAAACAAGAAAGGTCTCAAATACACACCCAACCCTACACCTAAAGGAGCTGGAGAAAGAACGGCAAATAAAGCCTAAACCCAGCAGGAGAAGAGAAATCATGCAGTTCAGAGCAGAAATCAATGAAATAGAACCCAGAAGAACAGTAGAAGTGATCAACGGAACTAGGAGCTGGTACTTTGAAAGAATTCACAAGATTGATACACCCCTGTCCAGGCTGATCAAAAAGAAAAGAGAAATGACCCAAATCAACAAAATCATGAATGAAAGAGGAGAGATCACAAACAACACCAAAGAAATACAAACAATTATAAGAACGTAATCTGAGCAACCCTAGGGCAGCAAATTCCATAACCTGGAAGAAATGGGTGCATTCCTAGAGATGTGTCAACTAACAAAACTGACCCAGGAAGAAATAGAAAACATGAACAGTCCTATAACCACGAAGGCAATTGAAGTAGTCATCAAAAACCTCCCAAGAAACCAAAGCCCAGGGCCAGATGGTTTCCCAGGGGAATTCTATCAGACATTTAAAGAAGAATTAATACCTATTCTCCTGAAACTGTTCCAAACAATAGAAATGGAAGGAAAACTTCCAAACTCATTTATGAGGCCACCATTACCTTGATTCCAAAACCAGACAAAGATCCCATCAAAAAGGAGAATTAGAGACCAATATCCTTGATGAACATCGATGCAAAAATTCTCACCAAAATACTAGCCAAGAGGACCCAACAGTACATGAAAAGGAGTATTCACCATGACCAAGTGGGATTTATCCCTGGGCTGCAAGGCTGGTTCAACATCCGCAAATCAGTCAACGTGATCAAATACATTAACAAAAGAAAGAACGAGAATCATATGATCCTCTCAATAGATGCAGAAAAAGCATTGGACAAAGTACAGCACCCTTTCTGGATCAAAACTCTTCAGAGTATAGGGACAGCGGGTACATACCTCAATATCATAAAAGCCATCTACGAAAACGCTACAGCGAATATCATTCTCAATGGGGAAAAGCTGAGATCTTTTCCCCTAAAGTCAGCAACGCGGCAGGGATAGCCACTCTCACCACTGCTATTCAACATAGTATTAGAAGTCCTAGCCACAGCAATCAGACAACAAAAAGTAATCCAAGGCATCCAAATCGGCAGAGAGGAAGTCAAACTCTCACTCTTGGCAGATGATATGATACTTTATGTGGAAAACCCAAAAGACTCCACCCCAAAACTGCTAGAACTCACACAGCAATTCCGTCAAGTAGCAGGCTATAAAATCAATGCACAGGAATCAGTGGCATTCCTATACACCAACAACAAGACAGAAGAGAGACAAATCAAGGAGTCGATCCCATTCACAACTGCACCCAAAACCAGAAGAGACCTAGGAATATATTCATCCCAAGAGGCAAAGGATCTGTCCTCAGAAAACTACAAAATACGCAGGAAAGAAATTGAAGAAGACACAAAGAAACGGAAAAACGTTCCATGCTCATGGATTGGGAGAACCAACATTGTGAAGAGGTCAATGCTACCTAGAGCAATCTACACATGCAATGCAATCCCCATCAAAATACCATCCACTTTTTTCCACGAAATGGAACAAATAATCCTAAAATTTAAATGGAACCTGAAGAGACCCCGAGTAGCCAGAGGAATATTGAGAAAGAAAAGCAAAGCTGGCGGCATCACAATTCTGGACTTCCAGCTCTATGACAAAGCTGTCATCATCAAGACAGTATGGTACTGGCACAAAAACAGACACATGGATCCATGGAACAGAATCGAGAGCCCAGAAATGGACCCTCAACTCTATGGTCAACTTATCTTTGACAGAGCAGGAAGGAATGTCCAATGGCAAAAAGAGAGTCTCTTCAACAACTGGTGTTGGGAGAATTGGACAGCCCCATGCAGAAGAATGACACTGGACCATTTCCTGACACCACACACAGAAGTAGACGCCAAATGGTTGAAAGACCTCAATGTGAGACAGGAGTCAATCAAAATCCTAAAGGAGAACACAGGTAGCAAGCTCTTCGACCTCAGCCGCAGCAACTTCTTCCTAGAAACATCACCAAAGGCACGGGAAGCCAGGGCAAAAATGAACTATTGGGATTTCATCAAGATAAAAAGCTTTGGCACAGCAAAAGAAACAGTCCACAAAACCAAAAGACAACCGACAGAATGGGAGAAATTATTTGCAAATGACATATCAGATAAAGGGCTACTATCCAATATGTATAAAAACTTATCAAACTCAACACCCAAAGAACAAATAATCCAATCAAGAAATAGGCAGAAGACATGAACAGACATTTTTCCAAAGAAGACATCCAAATGGCCCACAGGCACATGAAAAAGTGCTCAACACGGCTCGGCATCAGGGAAATCCAAATCAAAACCTCAATGAGATACCACCTCACACCCGTCAGAATGGCTCAAATGAACAAGTCAGGGAACGACAGAGGTTGGCGGGGATGTGGAGAAAGGGGAACCCTCCTACACTGGTGGTGGGAATGCAAGCTGGTGCAACCCCTCTGGAAAAGTGTATGGAGTTTCCTCAAACAGTTATAATTAGAGCTACCATTCGATCCAGCAATTGCACTCCTGGGTATTTACCCCAAAGATACAAATGTAGGGACCCGAAGCGGTACGTGCACCCCATTGTTTATAGCAGCAATATCCACAATAGCCAAACGGTGGAAAGAGCCAAGATGTCCATCGACAGATGAATGGATAAAGAAGAGGTGGTATATATATACACAATGGACTAATACGCAGCCATCAAAAGGAATGAGGTGTTGCCATGGACAACGACGTGGATGGAACTGGAGGGTCCGACGATTAGTGAAATAAGTCAATCAGAGAAAGACATGTATCATATGACCTCACTGATATGAGGGATTCTTAATCTCAGGAACAGAGTGAGGCTTGCTGGAGTGGTCGGTGGGGGGGATGGGGTGGCTGGGTGATAGACTTTGGGGAGGGTATGAGCTACGGTGAGCGCTGTGAATTGTGTAAGACTGTTGAATCACAGATCTGTACTTCTGAAACAAATAACGCAACATATTTTAAGAATAAAGGAAAACAAGGAGACAGCAGGAGAGGAAGAATGAAGGGGAGTTAGTGAGAGGGGGAGACGGACCAGGAGAGATGATGGATTCTGAAAAAAAATCCGAGGTTTCTAGAGGGGAGGTGGGTCGGTGGATTGGTTTGACTGGTGATGGTTATTAAAGAGGGCACATTCTGCATGGAGCACTGTGTGTTAGGAACAAACAATGAATCATGGGACAGTACACCAAAACAAATGATGTAGTACATGGTGATTAACAAAGCAATAAAAAACAAAGACTGTAATAAGAGATGAAGAAGGACACTATATCCTACTTAAAGGGTCTATCCAACAAGAAGATCTCACAATTGTAAATATCTATGCCCCGAACATGGGAGCATCCAATTATATAAGGCAATTAAGAAGAAAAGCAAAGAAACACATTGAGCACCATACAATCATAGTGGGGGACTTTAACACCCCACTGACTGAAATGGCCAGATCATCTAAGCAAAAGATCAACAAGGAAATAAAGACTTTAAATGACACACTGGACCAAATGGACTTCACAGACATATTCAGAACGTTCCATCCCAATGCAACGGAATACACATTCTTCTCTAGTGCCCATGGAACATTCTCCAGAATGGATCACATCCTAGGTCACAAATCAGGTCTCAACCGGTACCCAAAGATTGGGATCATTCCCTGCACATTTTCAGACCACAATGTTTTGAAACTAGAACTCAATCACAAGAGGAGAGTCGGAAAGAACTCAAATACATGGAGGCTAAAGAGCATCCTACGAAAGAATGAATGGGTCAACCAGGAAATTAAAGAAGAATTTAAAAAGTCCATGGAAACCAATGAAAATGAAAACTCAACTGTCCAAAATCTTTGGGATACAGCCAAGGCAGTCCTGCGAGGAAAGTATATAGCAATACAAGCCTTTCTCAAGAAACAAGAAAGGTCTCAAATACACACCCAACCCTACACCTAAAGGAGCTGGAGAAAGAACGGCAAATAAAGCCGAAACCCAGCAGGAGAAGAGAAATCATGCAGTTCAGAGCAGAAATCAATGAAATAGAACCCAGAAGAACAGTAGAAGTGATCAACGGAACTAGGAGCTGGTACTTTGAAAGAATTCACAAGATTGATACACCCCTGTCCAGGCTGATCAAAAAGAAAAGAGAAATGACCCAAATCAACAAAATCATGAATGAAAGAGGAGAGATCACAAACAACACCAAAGAAATACAAACAATTATAAGAACGTAATCTGAGCAACCCTAGGGCAGCAAATTCCATAACCTGGAAGAAATGGGTGCATTCCTAGAGATGTGTCAACTAACAAAACTGACCCAGGAAGAAATAGAAAACATGAACAGTCCTATAACCACGAAGGCAATTGAAGTAGTCATCAAAAACCTCCCAAGAAACCAAAGCCCAGGGCCAGATGGTTTCCCAGGGGAATTCTATCAGACATTTAAAGAAGAATTAATACCTATTCTCCTGAAACTGTTCCAAACAATAGAAATGGAAGGAAAACTTCCAAACTCATTTATGAGGCCACCATTACCTTGATTCCAAAACCAGACAAAGATCCCATCAAAAAGGAGAATTAGAGACCAATATCCTTGATGAACATCGATGCAAAAATTCTCACCAAAATACTAGCCAAGAGGACCCAACAGTACATGAAAAGGAGTATTCACCATGACCAAGTGGGAATTATCCCTGGGCTGCAAGGCTGGTTCAACATCCGCAAATCAGTCAACGTGATCAAATACATTAACAAAAGAAAGAACGAGAATCATATGATCCTCCCAAGAGATGCAGAAAAAGCATTGGACAAAGTACAGCAACCTTTCTGGATCAAAACTCTTCAGAGTATAGGGACAGCGGGTACATACCTCAATATCATAAAAGCCATCTACGAAAACGCTACAGCGAATATCATTCTCAATGGGGAAAAGCTGAGATCTTTTCCCCCAAAGTCAGCAACGCGGCAGGGATAGCCACCCTCACCACTGCTATTCAACATAGTATTAGAAGTCCTAGCCACAGCAATCAGACAACAAAAAGTAATCCAAGGCATCCAAATCGGCAGAGAGGAAGTCAAACTCTCACTCTTGGCAGATGATATGATACTTTATGTGGAAAACCCAAAAGACTCCACCCCAAAACTGCTAGAACTCACACAGCAATTCCGTCAAGTAGCAGGCTATAAAATCAATGCACAGGAATCAGTGGCATTCCTATACACCAACAACAAGACAGAAGAGAGACAAATCAAGGAGTCGATCCCATTCACAACTGCACCCAAAACCAGAAGAGACCTAGGAATATATTGAACCCAAGAGGCAAGGGATCTGTACTCAGAAAACTACAAAATACGCAGGAAAGAAATTGAAGAAGACACAAAGAAACGGAAAAACGTTCCATGCTCATGGATTGGGAGAACCAACATTGTGAAGAGGTCAATGCTACCTAGAGCAATCTACACATGCAATGCAATCCCCATCAAAATACCATCCACTTTTTTCCACGAAATGGAACAAATAATCCTAAAATTTGAATGGAACCTGAAGAGACCCCGAGTAGCCAGAGGAATATTGAGAAAGAAAAGCAAAGCTGGCGGCATCACAATTCTGGACTTCCAGCTCTATGACAAAGCTGTCATCATCAAGACAGTATGGTACTGGCACAAAAACAGACACATGGATCCATGGAACAGAATCGAGAGCCCAGAAATGGACCCTCAACTCTATGGTCAACTTATCTTTGACAGAGCAGGAAGGAATGTCCAATGGCAAAAAGAGAGTCTCTTCAACAACTGGTGTTGGGAGAATTGGACAGCCCCATGCAGAAGAATGACACTGGACCATTTCCTGACACCACACACAGAAGTAGACGCCAAATGGTTGAAAGACCTCAATGTGAGACAGGAGTCCATCAAAATCCTAAAGGAGAACACAGGTAGCAAGCTCTTCGACCTCAGCCGCAGCAACTTCTTCCTAGAAACATCACCAAAGGCACGGGAAGCCAGGGCAAAAATGAACTATTGGGATTTCATCAAGATAAAAAGCTTTGGCACAGCAAAAGAAACAGTCCACAAAACCAAAAGACAACCGACAGAATGGGAGAAATTATTTGCAAATGACATATCAGATAAAGGGCTACTATCCAATATGTATAAAAACTTATCAAACTCAACACCCAAAGAACAAATAATCCAATCAAGAAATAGGCAGAAGACATGAACAGACATTTTTCCAAAGAAGACATCCAAATGGCCCACAGGCACATGAAAAAGTGCTCAACACGGCTCGGCATCAGGGAAATCCAAATCCAAACCTCAATGAGATACCACCTCACACCCGTCAGAATGGCTCAAATGAACAAGTCAGGGAACGACAGAGGTTGGCGGGGATGTGGAGAAAGGGGAACCCTCCTACACTGGTGGTGGGAATGCAAGCTGGTGCAACCCCTCTGGAAAAGTGTATGGAGTTTCCTCAAACAGTTATAATTAGAGCTACCATTCGATCCAGCAATTGCACTCCTGTGTATTTACCCCAAAGATACAAATGTAGGGACCCGAAGCGGTACGTGCACCCCATTGTTTATAGCAGCAATATCCACAATAGCCAAACGGTGGAAAGAGCCAAGATGTCCATCGACAGATGAATGGATAAAGAAGAGGTGGTATATATATACACAATGGACTATTACGCAGCCATCAAAAGGAATGAGGTGTTGCCATGGACAACGACGTGGATGGAACTGGAGGGTCCGACGATTAGTGAAATAAGTCAATCAGAGAAAGACATGTATCATATGACCTCACTGATATGAGGGATTCTTAATCTCAGGAACAGAGTGAGGCTTGCTGGAGTGGTCGGGGGGGGGGATGGGGTGGCTGGGTGATAGACTTTGGGGAGTGTATGAGCTACGGTGAGCGCTGTGAATTGTGTAAGACTGTTGAATCACAGATCTGTAGTTCTGAAACAAATAACGCAACATATTTTAAGAATAAAGGAAAACAAGGAGACAGCAGGAGAGGAAGAATGAAGGGGAGTTAGTGAGAGGGGGAGACGGACCAGGAGAGATGATGGATTCTGAAAAAAAATCCGAGGTTTCTAGAGGGGAGGTGGGTCGGTGGATTGGTTTGACTGGTGATGGTTATTAAAGAGGGCACATTCTGCATGGAGCACTGTGTGTTAGGAACAAACAATGAATCATGGGACAGTACACCAAAACAAATGATGTAGTACATGGTGATTAACAAAGCAATAAAAAACAAAGACTGTAATAAGAGATGAAGAAGGACACTATATCCTACTTAAAGGGTCTATCCAACAAGAAGATCTCACAATTGTAAATATCTATGCCCCGAACATGGGAGCATCCAATTATATAAGGCAATTAAGAAGAAAAGCAAAGAAACACATTGACCACCATACAATCATAGTGGGGGACTTTAACACCCCCCTGACTGAAATGGCCAGATCATCTAAGCAAAAGATCAACAAGGAAATAAAGACTTTAAATGACACACTGGACCAAATGGACTTCACAGACATATTCAGAACGTTCCATCCCAATGCAACGGAATACACATTCTTCTCTAGTGCCCATGGAACATTCTCCAGAATGGATCACATCCTAGGTCACAAATCAGGTCTCAACCGGTACCCAAAGATTGGGATCATTCCCTGCACATTTTCAGACCACAATGCTTTGAAACTAGAATTCAATCACAAGAGGAAAGTGGGAAAGAACTCAAATACATGGAGGCTAAAGAGCATCCTACGAAAGAATGAATGGGTCAACCAGGAAATTAAAGAAGAATTTAAAAAGTTCATGGAAACCAATGAAAATGAAAACTCAACTGTCCAAAATCTTTGGGATACAGCCAAGGCAGTCCTGCGAGGAAAGTATATAGCAATACAAGCCTTTCTCAAGAAACAAGAAAGGTCTCAAATACACACCCAACCCTACACCTAAAGGAGCTGGAGAAAGAACGGCAAATAAAGCCTAAACCCAGCAGGAGAAGAGAAATCATGCAGTTCAGAGCAGAAATCAATGAAATAGAACCCAGAAGAACAGTAGAAGTGATCAACGGAACTAGGAGCTGGTACTTTGAAAGAATTCACAAGATTGATACACCCCTGTCCAGGCTGATCAAAAAGAAAAGAGAAATGACCCAAATCAACAAAATCATGAATGAAAGAGGAGAGATCACAAACAACACCAAAGAAATACAAACAATTATAAGAACGTAATCTGAGCAACCCTAGGGCAGCAAATTCCATAACCTGGAAGAAATGGGTGCATTCCTAGAGATGTGTCAACTAACAAAACTGACCCAGGAAGAAATAGAAAACATGAACAGTCCTATAACCACGAAGGCAATTGAAGTAGTCATCAAAAACCTCCCAAGAAACCAAAGCCCAGGGCCAGATGGTTTCCCAGGGGAATTCTATCAGACATTTAAAGAAGAATTAATACCTATTCTCCTGAAACTGTTCCAAACAATAGAAATGGAAGGAAAACTTCCAAACTCATTTATGAGGCCACCATTACCTTGATTCCAAAACCAGACAAAGATCCCATCAAAAAGGAGAATTAGAGACCAATATCCTTGATGAACATCGATGCAAAAATTCTCACCAAAATACTAGCCAAGAGGACCCAACAGTACATGAAAAGGAGTATTCACCATGACCAAGTGGGATTTATCCCTGGGCTGCAAGGCTGGTTCAACATCCGCAAATCAGTCAACGTGATCAAATACATTAACAAAAGAAAGAACGAGAATCATATGATCCTCTCAATAGATGCAGAAAAAGCATTGGACAAAGTACAGCACCCTTTCTGGATCAAAACTCTTCAGAGTATAGGGACAGCGGGTACATACCTCAATATCATAAAAGCCATCTACGAAAACGCTACAGCGAATATCATTCTCAATGGGGAAAAGCTGAGATCTTTTCCCCTAAAGTCAGCAACGCGGCAGGGATAGCCACTCTCACCACTGCTATTCAACATAGTATTAGAAGTCCTAGCCACAGCAATCAGACAACAAAAAGTAATCCAAGGCATCCAAATCGGCAGAGAGGAAGTCAAACTCTCACTCTTGGCAGGTGATATGATACTTTATGTGGAAAACCCAAAAGACTCCACCCCAAAACTGCTAGAACTCACACAGCAATTCCGTCAAGTAGCAGGCTATAAAATCAATGCACAGGAATCAGTGGCATTCCTATACACCAACAACAAGACAGAAGAGAGACAAATCAAGGAGTCGATCCCATTCACAACTGCACCCAAAACCAGAAGAGACCTAGGAATATATTCATCCCAAGAGGCAAAGGATCTGTACTCAGAAAACTACAAAATACGCAGGAAAGAAATTGAAGAAGACACAAAGAAACGGAAAAACGTTCCATGCTCATGGATTGGGAGAACCAACATTGTGACGAGGTCAAAGCTACCTAGAGCAATCTACACATGCAATGCAATCCCCATCAAAATACCATCCACTTTTTTCCACGAAATGGAACAAATAATCCTAAAATTTGAATGGAACCTGAAGAGACCCCGAGTAGCCAGAGGAATATTGAGAAAGAAAAGCAAAGCTGGCGGCATCACAATTCTGGACTTCCAGCTCTATGACAAAGCTGTCATCATCAAGACAGTATGGTACTGGCACAAAAACAGACACATGGATCCATGGAACAGAATCGAGAGCCCAGAAATGGACCCTCAACTCTATGGTCAACTTATCTTTGACAGAGCAGGAAGGAATGTCCAATGGCAAAAAGAGAGTCTCTTCAACAACTGGTGTTGGGAGAATTGGACAGCCCCATGCAGAAGAATGACACTGGACCATTTCCTGACACCACACACAGAAGTAGACGCCAAATGGTTGAAAGACCTCAATGTGAGACAGGAGTCCATCAAAATCCTAAAGGAGGACACAGGTAGCAAGCTCTTCGACCTCAGCCGCAGCAACTTCTTCCTAGAAACATCACCAAAGGCACGGGAAGCCAGGGCAAAAATGAACTATTGGGATTTCATCAAGATAAAAAGCTTTGGCACAGCAAAAGAAACAGTCCACAAAACCAAAAGACAACCGACAGAATGGGAGAAATTATTTGCAAATGACATATCAGATAAAGGGCTACTATCCAATATGTATAAAAACTTATCAAACTCAACACCCAAAGAACAAATAATCCAATCAAGAAATAGGCAGAAGACATGAACAGACATTTTTCCAAAGAAGACATCCAAATGGCCCACAGGCACATGAAAAAGTGCTCAACACGGCTCGGCATCAGGGAAATCCAAATCAAAACCTCAATGAGATACCACCTCACACCCGTCAGAATGGCTCAAATGAACAAGTCAGGGAACGACAGAGGTTGGCGGGGATGTGGAGAAAGGGGAACCCTCCTACACTGGTGGTGGGAATGCAAGCTGGTGCAACCCCTCTGGAAAAGTGTATGGAGTTTCCTCAAACAGTTATAATTAGAGCTACCATTCGATCCAGCAATTGCACTCCTGGGTATTTACCCCAAAGATACAAATGTAGGGACCCGAAGCGGTACGTGCACCCCATTGTTTATAGCAGCAATATCCACAATAGCCAAACGGTGGAAAGAGCCAAGATGTCCATCGACAGATGAATGGATAAAGAAGAGGTGGTATATATATACACAATGGACTAATACGCAGCCATCAAAAGGAATGAGGTGTTGCCATGGACAACGACGTGGATGGAACTGGAGGGTCCGACGATTAGTGAAATAAGTCAATCAGAGAAAGACATGTATCATATGACCTCACTGATATGAGGGATTCTTAATCTCAGGAACAGAGTGAGGCTTGCTGGAGTGGTCGGTGGGGGGGATGGGGTGGCTGGGTGATAGACTTTGGGGAGGGTATGAGCTACGGTGAGCGCTGTGAATTGTGTAAGACTGTTGAATCACAGATCTGTACTTCTGAAACAAATAACGCAACATATTTTAAGAATAAAGGAAAACAAGGAGACAGCAGGAGAGGAAGAATGAAGGGGAGTTAGTGAGAGGGGGAGACGGACCAGGAGAGATGATGGATTCTGAAAAAAAATCCGAGGTTTCTAGAGGGGAGGTGGGTCGGTGGATTGGTTTGACTGGTGATGGTTATTAAAGAGGGCACATTCTGCATGGAGCACTGTGTGTTAGGAACAAACAATGAATCATGGGACAGTACACCAAAACAAATGATGTAGTACATGGTGATTAACAAAGCAATAAAAAACAAAGACTGTAATAAGAGATGAAGAAGGACACTATATCCTACTTAAAGGGTCTATCCAACAAGAAGATCTCACAATTGTAAATATCTATGCCCCGAACATGGGAGCATCCAATTATATAAGGCAATTAAGAAGAAAAGCAAAGAAACACATTGAGCACCATACAATCATAGTGGGGGACTTTAACACCCCACTGACTGAAATGGCCAGATCATCTAAGCAAAAGATCAACAAGGAAATAAAGACTTTAAATGACACACTGGACCAAATGGACTTCACAGACATATTCAGAACGTTCCATCCCAATGCAACGGAATACACATTCTTCTCTAGTGCCCATGGAACATTCTCCAGAATGGATCACATCCTAGGTCACAAATCAGGTCTCAACCGGTACCCAAAGATTGGGATCATTCCCTGCACATTTTCAGACCACAATGTTTTGAAACTAGAACTCAATCACAAGAGGAGAGTCGGAAAGAACTCAAATACATGGAGGCTAAAGAGCATCCTACGAAAGAATGAATGGGTCAACCAGGAAATTAAAGAAGAATTTAAAAAGTCCATGGAAACCAATGAAAATGAAAACTCAACTGTCCAAAATCTTTGGGATACAGCCAAGGCAGTCCTGCGAGGAAAGTATATAGCAATACAAGCCTTTCTCAAGAAACAAGAAAGGTCTCAAATACACACCCAACCCTACACCTAAAGGAGCTGGAGAAAGAACGGCAAATAAAGCCTAAACCCAGCAGGAGAAGAGAAATCATGCAGTTCAGAGCAGAAATCAATGAAATAGAACCCAGAAGAACAGTAGAAGTGATCAACGGAACTAGGAGCTGGTACTTTGAAAGAATTCACAAGATTGATACACCCCTGTCCAGGCTGATCAAAAAGAAAAGAGAAATGACCCAAATCAACAAAATCATGAATGAAAGAGGAGAGATCACAAACAACACCAAAGAAATACAAACAATTATAAGAACGTAATCTGAGCAACCCTAGGGCAGCAAATTCCATAACCTGGAAGAAATGGGTGCATTCCTAGAGATGTGTCAACTAACAAAACTGACCCAGGAAGAAATAGAAAACATGAACAGTCCTATAACCACGAAGGCAATTGAAGTAGTCATCAAAAACCTCCCAAGAAACCAAAGCCCAGGGCCAGATGGTTTCCCAGGGGAATTCTATCAGACATTTAAAGAAGAATTAACACCTATTCTCCTGAAACTGTTCCAAACAATAGAAATGGAAGGAAAACTTCCAAACTCATTTATGAGGCCACCATTACCTTGATTCCAAAACCAGACAAAGATCCCATCAAAAAGGAGAATTAGAGACCAATATCCTTGATGAACATCGATGCAAAAATTCTCACCAAAACTCTAGCCAAGAGGACCCAACAGTACATGAAAAGGAGTATTCACCATGACCAAGTGGGATTTATCCCTGGGCTGCAAGGCTGGTTCAACATCCGCAAATCAGTCAACGTGATCAAATACATTAACAAAAGAAAGAACGAGAATCATATGATCCTCCCAAGAGATGCAGAAAAAGCATTGGACAAAGTACAGCAACCTTTCTGGATCAAAACTCTTCAGAGTATAGGGACAGCGGGTACATACCTCAATATCATAAAAGCCATCTACGAAAACGCTACAGCGAATATCATTCTCAATGGGGAAAAGCTGAGATCTTTTCCCCCAAAGTCAGCAACGCGGCAGGGATAGCCATTCTCACCACTGCTATTCAACATAGTATTAGAAGTCCTAGCCACAGCAATCAGACAACAAAAAGTAATCCAAGGCATCCAAATCGGCAGAGAGGAAGTCAAACTCTCACTCTTGGCAGATGATATGATACTTTATGTGGAAAACCCAAAAGACTCCACCCCAAAACTGCTAGAACTCACACAGCAATTCCGTCAAGTAGCAGGCTATAAAATCAATGCACAGGAATCAGTGGCATTCCTATACACCAACAACAAGACAGAAGAGAGACAAATCAAGGAGTCGATCCCATTCACAACTGCACCCAAAACCAGAAGAGACCTAGGAATATATTGAACCCAAGAGGCAAGGGATCTGTACTCAGAAAACTACAAAATACGCAGGAAAGAAATTGAAGAAGACACAAAGAAACGGAAAAACGTTCCATGCTCATGGATTGGGAGAACCAACATTGTGAAGAGGTCAATGCTACCTAGAGCAATCTACACATGCAATGCAATCCCCATCAAAATACCATCCACTTTTTTCCACGAAATGGAACAAATAATCCTAAAATTTGAATGGAACCTGAAGAGACCCCGAGTAGCCAGAGGAATATTGAGAAAGAAAAGCAAAGCTGGCGGCATCACAATTCTGGACTTCCAGCTCTATGACAAAGCTGTCATCATCAAGACAGTATGGTACTGGCACAAAAACAGACACATGGATCCATGGAACAGAATCGAGAGCCCAGAAATGGACCCTCAACTCTATGGTCAACTTATCTTTGACAGAGCAGGAAGGAATGTCCAATGGCAAAAAGAGAGTCTCTTCAACAACTGGTGTTGGGAGAATTGGACAGCCCCATGCAGAAGAATGACACTGGACCATTTCCTGACACCACACACAGAAGTAGACGCCAAATGTTTGAAAGACCTCAATGTGAGACAGGAGTCCATCAAAATCCTAAAGGAGGACACAGGTAGCAAGCTCTTCGACCTCAGCCGCAGCAACTTCTTCCTAGAAACATCACCAAAGGCACGGGAAGCCAGGGCAAAAATGAACTATTGGGATTTCATCAAGATAAAAAGCTTTGGCACAGCAAAAGAAACAGTCCACAAAACCAAAAGACAACCGACAGAATGGGAGAAATTATTTGCAAATGACATATCAGATAAAGGGCTACTATCCAATATGTATAAAAACTTATCAAACTCAACACCCAAAGAACAAATAATCCAATCAAGAAATAGGCAGAAGACATGAACAGACATTTTTCCAAAGAAGACATCCAAATGGCCCACAGGCACATGAAAAAGTGCTCAACACGGCTCGGCATCAGGGAAATCCAAATCAAAACCTCAATGAGATACCACCTCACACCCGTCAGAATGGCTCAAATGAACAAGTCAGGGAACGACAGAGGTTGGCGGGGATGTGGAGAAAGGGGAACCCTCCTACACTGGTGGTGGGAATGCAAGCTGGTGCAACCCCTCTGGAAAAGTGTATGTAGGTTCCTCAAACAGTTATAATTAGAGCTACCATTCGATCCAGCAATTGCACTCCTGGGTATTTACCCCAAAGATACAAATGTAGGGACCCGAAGCGGTACGTGCACCCCATTGTTTATAGCAGCAATATCCACAATAGCCAAACGGTGGAAAGAGCCAAATGTCCATCGAGAGATGAATGGATAAAGAAGAGGTGGTATATATATACACAATGGACTATTACGCAGCCATCAAAAGGAATGAGGTGTTGCCATGGACAACGACGTGGATGGAACTGGAGGGTCCGACGATTAGTGAAATAAGTCAATCAGAGAAAGACATGTATCATATGACCTCACTGATATGAGGGATTCTTAATCTCAGTAACAGAGTGAGGCTTGCCGGAGTGGTCGGGGGGGGATGGGGTGGCTGGGTGATAGACTTTGGGGAGGGTATGAGCTACGGTGAGCGCTGTGAATTGTGTAAGACTGTTGAATCACAGATCTGTACTTCTGAAACAAAGAACGCAACATATTTTAAGAATAAAGGAAAACAAGGAGACAGCAGGAGAGGAAGAATGAAGGGGAGTTAGTGAGAGGGGGAGACGGACCAGGAGAGATGATGGATTCTGAAAAAAAATCCGAGGTTTCTAGAGGGGAGGTGGGTCGGTGGATTGGTTTGACTGGTGATGGTTATTAAAGAGGGCACATTCTGCATGGAGCACTGTGTGTTAGGAACAAACAATGAATCATGGGACAGTACAACAAAACAAATGATGTAGTACATGGTGATTAACAAAGCAATAAAAAACAAAGACTGTAATAAGAGATGAAGAAGGACACTATATCCTACTTAAAGGGTCTATCCAACAAGAAGATCTCACAATTGTAAATATCTATGCCCCGAACATGGGAGCATCCAATTATATAAGGCAATTAAGAAGAAAAGCAAAGAAACACATTGAGCACCATACAATCATAGTGGGGGACTTTAACACCCCCCTGACTGAAATGGCCAGATCATCTAAGCAAAAGATCAACAAGGAAAGAAAGACTTTAAATGACACACTGGACCAAATGGACTTCACAGACATATTCAGAACGTTCCATCCCAATGCAACGGAATACACTTTCTTCTCTAGTGCCCATGGAACATTCTCCAGAATGGATCACATCCTAGGTCACAAATCAGGTCTCAACCGGTACCCAAAGATTGGGATCATTCCCTGCACATTTTCAGACCACAATGCTTTGAAACTAGAACTCAATCACAAGAGGAGAGTCGGAAAGAACTCAAATACATGGAGGCTAAAGAGCATCCTACGAAAGAATGAATGGGTCAACCAGGAAATTAAAGAAGAATTTAAAAAGTTCATGGAAACCAATGAAAATGAAAACTCAACTGTCCAAAATCTTTGGGATACAGCCAAGGCAGTCCTGCGAGGAAAGTATATAGCAATACAAGCCTTTCTCAAGAAACAAGAAAGGTCTCAAATACACACCCAACCCTACACCTAAAGGAGCTGGAGAAAGAACGGCAAATAAAGCCTAAACCCAGCAGGAGAAGAGAAATCATGCAGTTCAGAGCAGAAATCAATGAAATAGAACCCAGAAGAACAGTAGAAGTGATCAACGGAACTAGGAGTTGGTACTTTGAAAGAATTCACAAGATTGATACACCCCTGTCCAGGCTGATCAAAAAGAAAAGAGAAATGACCCAAATCAACAAAATCATGAATGAAAGAGGAGAGATCACAAACAACACCAAAGAAATACAAACAATTATAAGAACGTAATCTGAGCAACCCTAGGGCAGCAAATTCCATAACCTGGAAGAAATGGGTGCATTCCTAGAGATGTGTCAACTAACAAAACTGACCCAGGAAGAAATAGAAAACATGAACAGTCCTATAACCACGAAGGCAATTGAAGTAGTCATCAAAAACCTCCCAAGAAACCAAAGCCCAGGGCCAGATGGTTTCCCAGGGGAATTCTATCAGACATTTAAAGAAGAATTAATACCTATTCTCCTGAAACTGTTCCAAACAATAGAAATGGAAGGAAAACTTCCAAACTCATTTATGAGGCCACCATTACCTTGATTCCAAAACCAGACAAAGATCCCATCAAAAAGGAGAATTAGAGACCAATATCCTTGATGAACATCGATGCAAAAATTCTCACCAAAATACTAGCCAAGAGGACCCAACAGTACATGAAAAGGAGTATTCACCATGACCAAGTGGGATTTATCCCTGGGCTGCAAGGCTGGTTCAACATCCGCAAATCAGTCAACGTGATCAAATACATTAACAAAAGAAAGAACGAGAATCATATGATCCTCCCAAGAGATGCAGAAAAAGCATTGGACAAAGTACAGCAACCTTTCTGGATCAAAACTCTTCAGAGTATAGGGACAGCGGGTACATACCTCAATATCATAAAAGCCATCTACGAAAACGCTACAGCGAATATCATTCTCAATGGGGAAAAGCTGAGATCTTTTCCCCTAAAGTCAGCAACGCGGCAGGGATAGCCACTCTCACCACTGCTATTCAACATAGTATTAGAAGTCCTAGCCACAGCAATCAGACAACAAAAAGTAATCCAAGGCATCCAAATCGGCAGAGAGGAAGTCAAACTCTCACTCTTGGCAGATGATATGATACTTTATGTGGAAAACCCAAAAGACTCCACCCCAAAACTGCTAGAACTCACACAGCAATTCCGTCAAGTAGCAGGCTATAAAATCAATGCACAGGAATCAGTGGCATTCCTATACACCAACAACAAGACAGAAGAGAGACAAATCAAGGAGTCGATCCCATTCACAACTGCACCCAAAAGCAGAAGAGACCTAGGAATATATTGAACCCAAGAGGCAAAGGATCTGTACTCAGAAAACTACAAAATACGCAGGAAAGAAATTGAAGAAGACACAAAGAAACGGAAAAACGTTCCATGCTCATGGATTGGGAGAACCAACATTGTGAAGAGGTCAATGCTACCTAGAGCAATCTACACATGCAATGCAATCCCCATCAAAATACCATCCACTTTTTTCCACGAAATGGAACAAATAATCCTAAAATTTGAATGGAACCTGAAGAGACCCCGAGTAGCCAGAGGAATATTGAGAAAGAAAAGCAAAGCTGGCGGCATCACAATTCTGGACTTCCAGCTCTATGACAAAGCTGTCATCATCAAGACAGTATGGTACTGGCACAAAAACAGACACATGGATCCATGGAACAGAATCGAGAGCCCAGAAATGGACCCTCAACTCTATGGTCAACTTATCTTTGACAGAGCAGGAAGGAATGTCCAATGGCAAAAAGAGAGTCTCTTCAACAACTGGTGTTGGGAGAATTGGACAGCCCCATGCAGAAGAATGACACTGGACCATTTCCTGACACCACACACAGAAGTAGACGCCAAATGGTTGAAAGACCTCAATGTGAGACAGGAGTCCATCAAAATCCTAAAGGAGGACACAGGTAGCAAGCTCTTCGACCTCAGCCGCAGCAACTTCTTCCTAGAAACATCACCAAAGGCACGGGAAGCCAGGGCAAAAATGAACTATTGGGATTTCATCAAGATAAAAAGCTTTGGCACAGCAAAAGAAACAGTCCACAAAACCAAAAGACAACCGACAGAATGGGAGAAATTATTTGCAAATGACATATCAGATAAAGGGCTACTATCCAATATGTATAAAAACTTATCAAACTCAACACCCAAAGAACAAATAATCCAATCAAGAAATAGGCAGAAGACATGAACAGACATTTTTCCAAAGAAGACATCCAAATGGCCCACAGGCACATGAAAAAGTGCTCAACACGGCTCGGCATCAGGGAAATCCAAATCAAAACCTCAATGAGATACCACCTCACACCCGTCAGAATGGCTCAAATGAACAAGTCAGGGAACGACAGAGGTTGGCGGGGATGTGGAGAAAGGGGAACCCTCCTACACTGGTGGTGGGAATGCAAGCTGGGGCAACCCCTCTGGAAAAGTGTATGGAGTTTCCTCAAACAGTTATAATTAGAGCTACCATTCGATCCAGCAATTGCACTCCTGGGTATTTACCCCAAAGATACAAATGTAGGGACCCGAAGCGGTACGTGCACCCCATTGTTTATAGCAGCAATATCCACAATAGCCAAACGGTGGAAAGAGCCAAGATGTCCATCGACAGATGAATGGATAAAGAAGAGGTGGTATATATATTCACAATGGACTATTACACAGCCATCAAAAGGAATGAGGTGTTGCCATGGACAACGACGTGGATGGAACTGGAGGGTCCGACGATTAGTGAAATAAGTCAATCAGAGAAAAACATGTATCATATGACCTCACTGATATGAGGGATTCTTAATCTCAGGAACAGAGTGAGGCTTGCTGGAGTGGTCGGGGGGGGGGATGGGGTGGCTGGGTGATAGACTTTGGGGAGGGTATGAGCTACGGTGAGCGCTGTGAATTGTGTAAGACTGTTGAATCACAGATCTGTACTTCTGAAACAAATAACGCAACATATTTTAAGAATAAAGGAAAACAAGGAGACAGCAGGAGAGGAAGAATGAAGGGGAGTTAGTGAGAGGGGGAGACGGACCAGGAGAGATGATGGATTCTGAAAAAAAATCCGAGGTTTCTAGAGGGGAGGTGGTTCGGTGGATTGGTTTGACTGGTGATGGTTATTAAAGAGGGCACATTCTGCATGGAGCACTGTGTGTTAGGAACAAACAATGAATCATGGGACAGTACACCAAAACAAATGATGTAGTACATGGTGATTAACAAAGCAATAAAAAACAAAGACTGTAATAAGAGATGAAGAAGGACACTATATCCTACTTAAAGGGTCTATCCAACAAGAAGATCTCACAATTGTAAATATCTATGCCCCGAACATGGGAGCATCCAATTATATAAGGCAATTAAGAAGAAAAGCAAAGAAACACATTGACCACCATACAATCATAGTGGGGGACTTTAACACCCCCCTGACTGAAATGGCCAGATCATCTAAGCAAAAGATCAACAAGGAAATAAAGACTTTAAATGACACACTGGACCAAATGGACTTCACAGACATATTCAGAACGTTCCATCCCAATGCAACGGAATACACATTCTTCTCTAGTGCCCATGGAACATTCTCCAGAATGGATCACATCCTAGGTCACAAATCAGGTCTCAACCGGTACCCAAAAATTGGGATCATTCCCTGCACATTTTCAGACCACAATGTTTTGAAACTAGAACTCAATCACAAGAGGAGAGTCGGAAAGAACTCAAATACATGGAGGCTAAAGAGCATCCTACGAAAGAATGAATGGGTCAACCAGGAAATTAAAGAAGAATTTAAAAAGTTCATGGAAACCAATGAAAATGAAAACTCAACTGTCCAAAATCTTTGGGATACAGCCAAGGCAGTCCTGCGAGGAAAGTATATAGCAATACAAGCCTTTCTCAAGAAACAAGAAAGGTCTCAAATACACACCCAACCCTACACCTAAAGGAGCTGGAGAAAGAACGGCAAATAAAGCCTAAACCCAGCAGGAGAAGAGAAATCATGCAGTTCAGAGCAGAAATCAATGAAATAGAACCCAGAAGAACAGTAGAAGTGATCAACGGAACTAGGAGCTGGTACTTTGAAAGAATTCACAAGATTGATACACCCCTGTCCAGGCTGATCAAAAAGAAAAGAGAAATGACCCAAATCAACAAAATCATGAATGAAAGAGGAGAGATCACAAACAACACCAAAGAAATACAAACAATTATAAGAACGTAATCTGAGCAACCCTAGGGCAGCAAATTCCATAACCTGGAAGAAATGGGTGCATTCCTAGAGATGTGTCAACTAACAAAACTGACCCAGGAAGAAATAGAAAACATGAACAGTCCTATAACCACGAAGGCAATTGAAGTAGTCATCAAAAACCTCCCAAGAAACCAAAGCCCAGGGCCAGATGGTTTCCCAGGGGAATTCTATCAGACATTTAAAGAAGAATTAATACCTATTCTCCTGAAACTGTTCCAAACAATAGAAATGGAAGGAAAACTTCCAAACTCATTTATGAGGCCACCATTACCTTGATTCCAAAACCAGACAAAGATCCCATCAAAAAGGAGAATTAGAGACCAATATCCTTGATGAACATCGATGCAAAAATTCTCACCAAAACTCTAGCCAAGAGGACTCAACAGTAAATGAAAAGGAGTATTCACCATGACCAAGTGGGATTTATCCCTGGGCTGCAAGGCTGGTTCAACATCCGCAAATCAGTCAACGTGACCAATACATTAACAAAAGAAAGAACGAGAATCATATGATCCTCCCAAGAGATGCAGAAAAAGCATTGGACAAAGTACAGCAACCTTTCTGGATCAAAACTCTTCAGAGTATAGGGACAGCGGGTACATACCTCAATATCATAAAAGCCATCTACGAAAACGCTACAGCGAATATCATTCTCAATGGGGAAAAGCTGAGATCTTTTCCCCCAAAGTCAGCAACGCGGCAGGGATAGCCACTCTCACCACTGCTATTCAACATAGTATTAGAAGTCCTAGCCACAGCAATCAGACAACAAAAAGTAATCCAAGGCATCCAAATCGGCAGAGAGGAAGTCAAACTCTCACTCTTGGCAGATGATATGATACTTTATGTGGAAAACCCAAAAGACTCCACCCCAAAACTGCTAGAACTCACACAGCAATTCCGTCAAGTAGCAGGCTATAAAATCAATGCACAGGAATCAGTGGCATTCCTATACACCAACAACAAGACAGAAGAGAGACAAATCAAGGAGTCGATCCCATTCACAACTGCACCCAAAACCAGAAGAGACCTAGGAATATATTGAACCCAAGAGGCAAGGGATCTGTACTCAGAAAACTACAAAATACGCAGGAAAGAAATTGAAGAAGACACAAAGAAACGGAAAAACGTTCCATGCTCATGGATTGGGAGAACCAACATTGTGAAGAGGTCAATGCTACCTAGAGCAATCTACACATGCAATGCAATCCCCATCAAAATACCATCCACTTTTTTCCACGAAATGGAACAAATAATCCTAAAATTTGAATGGAACCTGAAGAGACCCCGAGTAGCCAGAGGAATATTGAGAAAGAAAAGCAAAGCTGGCGGCATCACAATTCTGGACTTCCAGCTCTATGACAAAGCTGTCATCATCAAGACAGTATGGTACTGGCACAAAAACAGACACATGGATCCATGGAACAGAATCGAGAGCCCAGAAATGGACCCTCAACTCTATGGTCAACTTATCTTTGACAGAGCAGGAAGGAATGTCCAATGGCAAAAAGAGAGTCTCTTCAACAACTGGTGTTGGGAGAATTGGACAGCCCCATGCAGAAGAATGACACTGGACCATTTCCTGACACCACACACAGAAGTAGACGCCAAATGGTTGAAAGACCTCAATGTGAGACAGGAGTCCATCAAAATCCTAAAGGAGGACACAGGTAGCAAGCTCTTCGACCTCAGCCGCAGCAACTTCTTCCTAGAAACATCACCAAAGGCACGGGAAGCCAGGGCAAAAATGAACTATTGGGATTTCATCAAGATAAAAAGCTTTGGCACAGCAAAAGAAACAGTCCACAAAACCAAAAGACAACCGACAGAATGGGAGAAATTATTTGCAAATGACATATCAGATAAAGGGCTACTATCCAATATGTATAAAAACTTATCAAACTCAACACCCAAAGAACAAATAATCCAATCAAGAAATAGGCAGAAGACATGAACAGACATTTTTCCAAAGAAGACATCCAAATGGCCCACAGGCACATGAAAAAGTGCTCAACACGGCTCGGCATCAGGGAAATCCAAATCAAAACCTCAATGAGATACCACCTCACACCCGTCAGAATGGCTCAAATGAACAAGTCAGGGAACGACAGAGGTTGGCGGGGATGTGGAGAAAGGGGAACCCTCCTACACTGGTGGTGGGAATGCAAGCTGGTGCAACCCCTCTGGAAAAGTGTATGGAGGTTCCTCAAACAGTTATAATTAGAGCTACCATTCGATCCAGCAATTGCACTCCTGGGTATTTACCCCAAAGATACAAATGTAGGGACCCGAAGCGGTACGTGCACCCCATTGTTTATAGCAGCAATATCCACAATAGCCAAACGGTGGAAAGAGCCAAGATGTCCATCGAGAGATGAATGGATAAAGAAGAGGTGGTATATATATACACAATGGACTATTACGCAGCCATCAAAAGGAATGAGGTGTTGCCATGGACAACGACGTGGATGGAACTGGAGGGTCCGACGATTAGTGAAATAAGTCAATCAGAGAAAGACATGTATCATATGACCTCACTGATATGAGGGATTCTTAATCTCAGGAACAGAGTGAGGCTTGCTGGAGTGGTCGGGGGGGGGGATGGGGTGGCTGGGTGATAGACTTTGGGGAGGGTATGAGCTACGGTGAGCGCTGTGAATTGTGTAAGACTGTTGAATCACAGATCTGTATTTCTGAAACAAAGAACGCAACATATTTTAAGAATATAGGAAAACAAGGAGACAGCAGGAGAGGAAGAATGAAGGGGAGTTAGTGAGAGGGGGAGACGGACCAGGAGAGATGATGGATTCTGAAAAAAAATCCGAGGTTTCTAGAGGGGAGGTGGGTCGGTGGATTGGTTTGACTGGTGATGGTTATTAAAGAGGGCACATTCTGCATGGAGCACTGTGTGTTAGGAACAAACAATGAATCATGGGACAGTACACCAAAACAAATGATGTAGTACATGGTGATTAACAAAGCAATAAAAAACAAAGACTGTAATAAGAGATGAAGAAGGACACTATATCCTACTTAAAGGGTCTATCCAACAAGAAGATCTCACAATTGTAAATATCTATGCCCCGAACATGGGAGCATCCAATTATATAAGGCAATTAAGAAGAAAAGCAAAGAAACACATTGAGCACCATACAATCATAGTGGGGGACTTTAACACCCCCCTGACTGAAATGGCCAGATCATCTAAGCAAAAGATCAACAAGGAAATAAAGACTTTAAATGACACACTGGACCAAATGGACTTCACAGACATATTCAGAACGTTCCATCCCAATGCAACGGAATACACTTTCTTCTCTAGTGCCCATGGAACATTCTCCAGAATGGATCACATCCTAGGTCACAAATCAGGTCTCAACCGGTACCCAAAGATTGGGATCATTCCCTGCACATTTTCAGACCACAATGCTTTGAAACTAGAACTCAATCACAAGAGGAGAGTCGGAAAGAACTCAAATACATGGAGGCTAAAGAGCATCCTACGAAAGAATGAATGGGTCAACCAGGAAATTAAAGAAGAATTTAAAAAGTTCATGGAAACCAATGAAAATGAAAACTCAACTGTCCAAAATCTTTGGGATACAGCCAAGGCAGTCCTGCGAGGAAAGTATATAGCAATACAAGCCTTTCTCAAGAAACAAGAAAGGTCTCAAATACACACCCAACCCTACACCTAAAGGAGCTGGAGAAAGAACGGCAAATAAAGCCTAAACCCAGCAGGAGAAGAGAAATCATGCAGTTCAGAGCAGAAATCAATGAAATAGAACCCAGAAGAACAGTAGAAGTGATCCACGGAACTAGGAGCTGGTACTTTGAAAGAATTCACAAGATTGATACACCCCTGTCCAGGCTGATCAAAAAGAAAAGAGAAATGACCCAAATCAACAAAATCATGAATGAAAGAGGAGAGATCACAAACAACACCAAAGAAATACAAACAATTATAAGAACGTAATCTGAGCAACCCTAGGGCAGCAAATTCCATAACCTGGAAGAAATGGGTGCATTCCTAGAGATGTGTCAACTAACAAAACTGACCCAGGAAGAAATAGAAAACATGAACAGTCCTATAACCACGAAGGCAATTGAAGTAGTCATCAAAAACCTCCCAAGAAACCAAAGCCCAGGGCCAGATGGTTTCCCAGGGGAATTCTATCAGACATTTAAAGAAGAATTAATACCTATTCTCCTGAAACTGTTCCAAACAATAGAAATGGAAGGAAAACTTCCAAACTCATTTATGAGGCCACCATTACCTTGATTCCAAAACCAGACAAAGATCCCATCAAAAAGGAGAATTAGAGACCAATATCCTTGATGAACATCGATGCAAAAATTCTCACCAAAACTCTAGCCAAGAGGACCCAACAGTACATGAAAAGGAGTATTCACCATGACCAAGTGGGATTTATCCCTGGGCTGCAAGGCTGGTTCAACATCCGCAAATCAGTCAACGTGATCAAATACATTAACAAAAGAAAGAACGAGAATCATATGATCCTCCCAAGAGATGCAGAAAAAGCATTGGACAAAGTACAGCAACCTTTCTGGATCAAAACTCTTCAGAGTATAGGGACAGCGGGTACATACCTCAATATCATAAAAGCCATCTACGAAAACGCTACAGCGAATATCATTCTCAATGGGGAAAAGCTGAGATCTTTTCCCCCAAAGTCAGCAACGCGGCAGGGATAGCCACTCTCACCACTGCTATTCAACATAGTATTAGAAGTCCTAGCCACAGCAATCAGACAACAAAAAGTAATCCAAGGCATCCAAATCGGCAGAGAGGAAGTCAAACTCTCACTCTTGGCAGATGATATGATACTTTATGTGGAAAACCCAAAAGACTCCACCCCAAAACTGCTAGAACTCACACAGCAATTCCGTCAAGTAGCAGGCTATAAAATCAATGCACAGGAATCAGTGGCATTCCTATACACCAACAACAAGACAGAAGAGAGACAAATCAAGGAGTCGATCCCATTCACAACTGCACCCAAAACCAGAAGAGACCTAGGAATATATTCATCCCAAGAGGCAAAGGATCTGTACTCAGAAAACTACAAAATACGCAGGAAAGAAATTGAAGAAGACACAAAGAAACGGAAAAACGTTCCATGCTCATGGATTGGGAGAACCAACATTGTGAAGAGGTCAATGCTACCTAGAGCAATCTACACATGCAATGCAATCCCCATCAAAATACCATCCACTTTTTCCACGAAATGGAACAAATAATCCTAAAATTTGAATGGAACCTGAAGAGACCCCGAGTAGCCAGAGGAATATTGAGAAAGAAAAGCAAAGCTGGCGGCATCACAATTCTGGACTTCCAGCTCTATGACAAAGCTGTCATCATCAAGACAGTATGGTACTGGCACAAAAACAGACACATGGATCCATGGAACAGAATCGAGAGCCCAGAAATGGACCCTCAACTCTATGGTCAACTTATCTTTGACAGAGCAGGAAGGAATGTCCAATGGCAAAAAGAGAGTCTCTTCAACAACTGGTGTTGGGAGAATTGGACAGCCCCATGCAGAAGAATGACACTGGACCATTTCCTGACACCACACACAGAAGTAGACGCCAAATGGTTGAAAGACCTCAATGTGAGACAGGAGTCCATCAAAATCCTAAAGGAGGACACAGGTAGCAAGCTCTTCGACCTCAGCCGCAGCAACTTCTTCCTAGAAACATCACCAAAGGCACGGGAAGCCAGGGCAAAAATGAACTATTGGGATTTCATCAAGATAAAAAGCTTTGGCACAGCAAAAGAAACAGTCCACAAAACCAAAAGACAACCGACAGAATGGGAGAAATTATTTGCAAAGACATATCAGATAAAGGGCTACTATCCAATATGTATAAAAACTTATCAAACTCAACACCCAAAGAACAAATAATCCAATCAAGAAATAGGCAGAAGACATGAACAGACATTTTTCCAAAGAAGACATCCAAATGGCCCACAGGCACATGAAAAAGTGCTCAACACGGCTCGGCATCAGGGAAATCCAAATCAAAACCTCAATGAGATACCACCTCAAACCCGTCAGAATGGCTCAAATGAACAAGTCAGGGAACGACAGAGGTTGGCGGGGATGTGGAGAAAGGGGAACCCTCCTACACTGGTGGTGGGAATGCAAGCTGGGGCAACCCCTCTGGAAAAGTGTATGGAGGTTCCTCAAACAGTTATAATTAGAGCTACCATTCGATCCAGCAATTGCACTCCTGGGTATTTACCCCAAAGATACAAATGTAGGGACCCGAAGCGGTACGTGCACCCCATTGTTTATAGCAGCAATATCCACAATAGCCAAACGGTGGAAAGAGCCAAGATGTCCATCGACAGATGAATGGATAAAGAAGAGGTGGTATATATATTCACAATGGACTATTACGCAGCCATCAAAAGGAATGAGGTGTTGCCATGGACAACGACGTGGATGGAACTGGAGGGTCCGACGATTAGTGAAATAAGTCAATCAGAGAAAGACATGTATCATATGACCTCACTGATATGAGGGATTCTTAATCTCAGGAACAGAGTGAGGCTTGCCGGAGTGGTCGGGGGGGGGATGGGGTGGCTGGGTGATAGACTTTGGGGAGGGTATGAGCTTCGGTGAGCGCTGTGAATTGTGTAAGACTGTTGAATCACAGATCTGTACTTCTGAAACAAAGAACGCAACATATTTTAAGAATAAAGGAAAACAAGGAGACAGCAGGAGAGGAAGAATGAAGGGGAGTTAGTGAGAGGGGGAGACGGACCAGGAGAGATGATGGATTCTGAAAAAAAATCCGAGGTTTCTAGAGGGGAGGTGGGTCGGTGGATTGGTTTGACTGGTGATGGTTATTAAAGAGGGCACATTCTGCATGGAGCACTGTGTGTTAGGAACAAACAATGAATCATGGGACAGTACACCAAAACAAATGATGTAGTACATGGTGATTAACAAAGCAATAAAAAACAAAGACTGTAATAAGAGATGAAGAAGGACACTATATCCTCCTTAAAGGGTCTATCCAACAAGAAGATCTCACAATTGTAAATATCTATGCCCCGAACATGGGAGCATCCAATTATATAAGGCAATTAAGAAGAAAAGCAAAGAAACACATTGACCACCATACAATCATAGTGGGGGACTTTAACACCCCCCTGACTGAAATGGCCAGATCATCTAAGCAAAAGATCAACAAGGAAATAAAGACTTTAAATGACACACTGGACCAAATGGACTTCACAGACATATTCAGAACGTTCCATCCCAATGCAACGGAATACACTTTCTTCTCTAGTGCCCATGGAACATTCTCCAGAATGGATCACATCCTAGGTCACAAATCAGGTCTCAACCGGTACCCAAAGATTGGGATCATTCCCTGCACATTTTCAGACCACAATGCTTTGAAACTAGAACTCAATCACAAGAGGAGAGTCGGAAAGAACTCAAATACATGGAGGCTAAAGAGCATCCTACGAAAGAATGAATGGGTCAACCAGGAAATTAAAGAAGAATTTAAAAAGTTCATGGAAACCAATGAAAATGAAAACTCAACTGTCCAAAATCTTTGGGATACAGCCAAGGCAGTCCTGCGAGGAAAGTATATAGCAATACAAGCCTTTCTCAAGAAACAAGAAAGGTCTCAAATACACACCCAACCCTACACCTAAAGGAGCTGGAGAAAGAACGGCAAATAAAGCCTAAACCCAGCAGGAGAAGAGAAATCATGCAGTTCAGAGCAGAAATCATTGAAATAGAACCCAGAAGAACAGTAGAAGTGATCAACGGAAGTAGGAGCTGGTACTTTGAAAGAATTCACAAGATTGATACACCCCTGTCCAGGCTGATCAAAAAGAAAAGAGAAATGACCCAAATCAACAAAATCATGAATGAAAGAGGAGAGATCACAAACAACACCAAAGAAATACAAACAATTATAAGAACGTAATCTGAGCAACCCTAGGGCAGCAAATTCCATAACCTGGAAGAAATGGGTGCATTCCTAGAGATGTGTCAACTAACAAAACTGACCCAGGAAGAAATAGAAAACATGAACAGTCCTATAACCACGAAGGCAATTGAAGTAGTCATCAAAAACCTCCCAAGAAACCAAAGCCCAGGGCCAGATGGTTTCCCAGGGGAATTCTATCAGACATTTAAAGAAGAATTAATACCTATTCTCCTGAAACTGTTCCAAACAATAGAAATGGAAGGAAAACTTCCAAACTCATTTATGAGGCCACCATTACCTTGATTCCAAAACCAGACAAAGATCCCATCAAAAAGGAGAATTAGAGACCAATATCCTTGATGAACATCGATGCAAAAATTCTCACCAAAATACTAGCCAAGAGGACCCAACAGTACATGAAAAGGAGTATTCACCATGACCAAGTGGGATTTATCCCTGGGCTGCAAGGCTGGTTCAACATCCGCAAATCAGTCAACGTGATCAAATACATTAACAAAAGAAAGAACGAGAATCATATGATCCTCCCAAGAGATGCAGAAAAAGCATTGGACAAAGTACAGCAACCTTTCTGGATCAAAACTCTTCAGAGTATAGGGACAGCGGGTACATACCTCAATATCATAAAAGCCATCTACGAAAACGCTACAGCGAATATCATTCTCAATGGGGAAAAGCTGAGATCTTTTCCCCTAAAGTCAGCAACGCGGCAGGGATAGCCACTCTCACCACTGCTATTCAACATAGTATTAGAAGTCCTAGCCACAGCAATCAGACAACAAAAAGTAATCCAAGGCATCCAAATCGGCAGAGAGGAAGTCAAACTCTCACTCTTGGCAGATGATATGATACTTTATGTGGAAAACCCAAAAGACTCCACCCCAAAACTGCTAGAACTCACACAGCAATTCCGTCAAGTAGCAGGCTATAAAATCAATGCACAGGAATCAGTGGCATTCCTATACACCAACAACAAGACAGAAGAGAGACAAATCAAGGAGTCGATCCCATTCACAACTGCACCCAAAACCAGAAGAGACCTAGGAATATATTCATCCCAAGAGGCAAAGGATCTGTACTCAGAAAACTACAAAATACGCAGGAAAGAAATTGAAGAAGACACAAAGAAACGGAAAAACGTTCCATGCTCATGGATTGGGAGAACCAACATTGTGAAGAGGTCAATGCTACCTAGAGCAATCTACACATGCAATGCAATCCCCATCAAAATACCATCCACTTTTTTCCACGAAATGGAACAAATAATCCTAAAATTTGAATGGAACCTGAAGAGACCCCGAGTAGCCAGAGGAATATTGAGAAAGAAAAGCAAAGCTGGCGGCATCACAATTCTGGACTTCCAGCTCTATGACAAAGCTGTCATCATCAAGACAGTATGGTACTGGCACAAAAACAGACACATGGATCCATGGAACAGAATCGAGAGCCCAGAAATGGACCCTCAACTCTATGGTCAACTTATCTTTGACAGAGCAGGAAGGAATGTCCAATGGCAAAAAGAGAGTCTCTTCAACAACTGGTGTTGGGAGAATTGGACAGCCCCATGCAGAAGAATGACACTGGACCATTTCCTGACACCACACACAGAAGTAGACGCCAAATGGTTGAAAGACCTCAATGTGAGACAGGAGTCCATCAAAATCCTAAAGGAGGACACAGGTAGCAAGCTCTTCGACCTCAGCCGCAGCAACTTCTTCCTAGAAACATCACCAAAGGCACGGGAAGCCAGGGCAAAAATGAACTATTGGGATTTCATCAAGATAAAAAGCTTTGGCACAGCAAAAGAAACAGTCCACAAAACCAAAAGACAACCGACAGAATGGGAGAAATTATTTGCAAATGACCTATCAGATAAAGGGCTACTATCCAATATGTATAAAAAGTTATCAAACTCAACACCCAAAGAACAAATAATCCAATCAAGAAATAGGCAGAAGACATGAACAGACATTTTTCCAAAGAAGACATCCAAATGGCCCACAGGCACATGAAAAAGTGCTCAACACGGCTCGACATCAGGGAAATCCAAATCAAAACCTCAATGAGATACCACCTCACACCCGTCAGAATGGCTCAAATGAACAAGTCAGGGAACGACAGAGGTTGGCGGGGATGTGGAGAAAGGGGAACCCTCCTACACTGGTGGTGGGAATGCAAGCTGGTGCAACCCCTCTGGAAAAGTGTATGGAGTTTCCTCAAACAGTTATAATTAGAGCTACCATTCGATCCAGCAATTGCACTCCTGGGTATTTACCCCAAAGATACAAATGTAGGGACCCGAAGCGGTACGTGCACCCCATTGTTTATAGCAGCAATATCCACAATAGCCAAACGGTGGAAAGAGCCAAGATGTCCATCGACAGATGAATGGATAAAGAAGAGGGTGTATATATATATACACAATGGACTATTACGCAGCCATCAAAAGGAATGAGGTGTTGCCATGGACAACGACGTGGATGGAACTGGAGGGTCCGACGATTAGTGAAATAAGTCAATCAG
This sequence comes from Eumetopias jubatus, assembly GCF_037043125.1. Taxonomy (NCBI): domain Eukaryota; kingdom Metazoa; phylum Chordata; class Mammalia; order Carnivora; family Otariidae; genus Eumetopias; species Eumetopias jubatus. Next base: position 2,683,727 of record NW_028274825.1, read on the forward strand.
AGAAAGACATGTATCATATGACCTCACTGATATGAGGGATTCTTAATCTCAGGAACAGAGTGAGGCTTGCTGGAGTGGTCGGGGGGGGGGATGGGGTGGCTGGGTGATAGACTTTGGGGAGGGTATGAGCTACGGTGAGCGCTGTGAATTGTGTAAGACTGTTGAATCACAGATCTGTACTTCTGAAACAAATAACGCAACATATTTTAAGAATAAAGGAAAACAAGGAGACAGCAGGAGAGGAAGAATGAAGGGGAGTTAGTGAGAGGGGGAGACGGACCAGGAGAGATGATGGATTCTGAAAAAAAATCCGAGGTTTCTAGAGGGGAGGTGGGTCGGTGGATTGGTTTGACTGGTGATGGTTATTAAAGAGGGCACATTCTGCATGGAGCACTGTGTGTTAGGAACAAACAATGAATCATGGGACAATACACCAAAACAAATGATGTAGTACATGGTGATTAACAAAGCAATAAAAAACAAAGACTGTAATAAGAGATGAAGAAGGACACTATATCCTACTTAAAGGGTCTATCCAACAAGAAGATCTCACAATTGTAAATATCTATGCCCCGAACATGGGAGCATCCAATTATATAAGGCAATTAAGAAGAAAAGCAAAGAAACACATTGACCACCATACAATCATAGTGGGGGACTTTAACACCCCCCTGACTGAAATGGCCAGATCATCTAAGCAAAAGATCAACAAGGAAATAAAGACTTTAAATGACACACTGGACCAAATGGACTTCACAGACATATTCAGAACGTTCCATCCCAATGCAACGGAATACACATTCTTCTCTAGTGCCCATGGAACATTCTCCAGAATGGATCACATCCTAGGTCACAAATCAGGTCTCAACCGGTACCCAAAGATTGGGATCATTCCCTGCACATTTTCAGACCGCAATGTTTTGAAACTAGAACTCAATCACAAGAGGAGAGTCGGAAAGAACTCAAATACATGGAGGCTAAAGAGCATCCTACGAAAGAATGAATGGGTCAACCAGGAAATTAAAGAAGAATTTAAAAAGTTCATGGAAACCAATGAAAATGAAAACTCAACTGTCCAAAATCTTTGGGATACAGCCAAGGCAGTCCTGCGAGGAAAGTATATAGCAATACAAGCCTTTCTCAAGAAACAAGAAAGGTCTCAAATACACACCCAACCCTACACCTAAAGGAGCTGGAGAAAGAACGGCAAATAAAGCCTAAACCCAGCAGGAGAAGAGAAATCATGCAGTTCAGAGCAGAAATCAATGAAATAGAACCCAGAAGAACAGTAGAAGTGATCAACGGAACTAGGAGCTGGTACTTTGAAAGAATTCACAAGATTGATACACCCCTGTCCAGGCTGATCAAAAAGAAAAGAGAAATGACCCAAATCAACAAAATCATGAATGAAAGAGGAGAGATCACAAACAACACCAAAGAAATACAAACAATTATAAGAACGTAATCTGAGCAACCCTAGGGCAGCAAATTCCATAACCTGGAAGAAATGGGTGCATTCCTAGAGATGTGTCAACTAACAAAACTGACCCAGGAAGAAATAGAAAACATGAACAGTCCTATAACCACGAAGGCAATTGAAGTAGTCATCAAAAACCTCCCAAGAAACCAAAGCCCAGGGCCAGATGGTTTCCCAGGGGAATTCTATCAGACATTTAAAGAAGAATTAATACCTATTCTCCTGAAACTGTTCCAAACAATAGAAATGGAAGGAAAACTTCCAAACTCATTTATGAGGCCACCATTACCTTGATTCCAAAACCAGACAAGGATCCCATCAAAAAGAAGAATTAGAGACCAATATCCTTGATGAACATCGATGCAAAAATTCTCACCAAAACTCTAGCCAAGAGGACCCAACAGTACATGAAAAGGAGTATTCACCATGACCAAGTGGGATTTATCCCTGGGCTGCAAGGCTGGTTCAACATCCGCAAATCAGTCAACGTGATCAAATACATTAACAAAAGAAAGAACGAGAATCATATGATCCTCCCAAGAGATGCAGAAAAAGCATTGGACAAAGTACAGCAACCTTTCTGGATCAAAACTCTTCAGAGTATAGGGACAGCGGGTACATACCTCAATATCATAAAAGCCATCTACGAAAACGCTACAGCGAATATCATTCTCAATGGGGAAAAGCTGAGATCTTTTCCCCCAAAGTCAGCAACGCGGCAGGGATAGCCACTCTCACCACTGCTATTCAACATAGTATTAGAAGTCCTAGCCACAGCAATCAGACAACAAAAAGTAATCCAAGGCATCCAAATCGGCAGAGAGGAAGTCAAACTCTCACTCTTGGCAGATGATATGATACTTTATGTGGAAAACCCAAAAGACTCCACCCCAAAACTGCTAGAACTCACACAGCAATTCCGTCAAGTAGCAGGCTATAAAATCAATGCACAGGAATCAGTGGCATTCCTATACACCAACAACAAGACAGAAGAGAGACAAATCAAGGAGTCGATCCCATTCACAACTGCACCCAAAACCAGAAGAGACCTAGGAATATATTGAACCCAAGAGGCAAGGGATCTGTACTCAGAAAACTACAAAATACGCAGGAAAGAAATTGAAGAAGACACAAAGAAACGGAAAAACGTTCCATGCTCATGGATTGGGAGAACCAACATTGTGAAGAGGTCAATGCTACCTAGAGCAATCTACACATGCAATGCAATCCCCATCAAAATACCATCCACTTTTTTCCACGAAATGGAACAAATAATCCTAAAATTTGAATGGAACCTGAAGAGACCCCGAGTAGCCAGAGGAATATTGAGAAAGAAAAGCAAAGCTGGCGGCATCACAATTCTGGACTTCCAGCTCTATGACAAAGCTGTCATCATCAAGACAGTATGGTACTGGCACAAAAACAGACACATGGATCCATGGAACAGAATCGAGAGCCCAGAAATGGACCCTCAACTCTATGGTCAACTTATCTTTGACAGAGCAGGAAGGAATGTCCAATGGCAAAAAGAGAGTCTCTTCAACAACTGGTGTTGGGAGAATTGGACAGCCCCATGCAGAAGAATGACACTGGACAATTTCCTGACACCACACACAGAAGTAGACGCCAAATGGTTGAAAGACCTCAATGTGAGACAGGAGTCCATCAAAATCCTAAAGGAGGACACAGGTAGCAAGCTCTTCGACCTCAGCCGCAGCAACTTCTTCCTAGAAACATCACCAAAGGCACGGGAAGCCAGGGCAAAAATGAACTATTGGGATTTCATCAAGATAAAAAGCTTTGGCACAGCAAAAGAAACAGTCCACAAAACCAAAAGACAACCGACAGAATGGGAGAAATTATTTGCAAATGACATATCAGATAAAGGGCTACTATCCAATATGTATAAAAACTTATCAAACTCAACACCCAAAGACCAAATAATCCAATCAAGAAATAGGCAGAAGACATGAACAGACATTTTTCCAAAGAAGACATCCAAATGGCCCACAGGCACATGAAAAAGTGCTCAACACGGCTCGACATCAGGGAAATCCAAATCAAAACCTCAATGAGATACCACCTCACACCCGTCAGAATGGCTCAAATGAACAAGTCAGGGAACGACAGAGGTTGGCGGGGATGTGGAGAAAGGGGAACCCTCCTACACTGGTGGTGGGAATGCAAGCTGGTGCAACCCCTCTGGAAAAGTGTATGGAGGTTCCTCAAACAGTTATAATTAGAGCTACCATTCGATCCAGCAATTGCACTCCTGGGTATTTACCACAAAGATACAAATGTAGGGACCCGAAGCGGTACGTGCACCCCATTGTTTATAGCAGCAATATCCACAATAGCCAAACGGTGGAAAGAGCCAAGATGTCCATCGAGAGATGAATGGATAAAGAAGAGGTGGTATATATATACACAATGGACTATTACGCAGCCATCAAAAGGAATGAGGTGTTGCCATGGACAACGACGTGGATGGAACTGGAGGGTCCGACGATTAGTGAAATAAGTCAATCAGAGAAAGACATGTATCATATGACCTCACTGATATGAGGGATTCTTAATCTCAGGAACAGAGTGAGGCTTGCTGGAGTGGTCGGGGGGTGGATGGGGTGGCTGGGTGATAGACTTTGGGGAGGGTATGAGCTACGGTGAGCGCTGTGAATTGTGTAAGACTGTTGAATCCCAGATCTGTACTTCTGAAACAAAGAACGCAACATATTTTAAGAATAAAGGAAAACAAGGAGACAGCAGGAGAGGAAGAATGAAGGGGAGTTAGTGAGAGGGGGAGACGGACCAGGAGAGATGATGGATTCTGAAAAAAAATCCGAGGTTTCTAGAGGGGAGGTGGGTCGGTGGATTGGTTTGACTGGTGATGGTTATTAAAGAGGGCACATTCTGCATGGAGCACTGTGTGTTAGGAACAAACAATGAATCATGGGACAGTACACCAAAACAAATGATGTAGTACATGGTGATTAACAAAGCAATAAAAAACAAAGACTGTAATAAGAGATGAAGAAGGACACTATATCCTACTTAAAGGGTCTATCCAACAAGAAGATCTCACAATTGTAAATATCTATGCCCCGAACATGGGAGCATCCAATTATATAAGGCAATTAAGAAGAAAAGCAAAGAAACACATTGACCACCATACAATCATAGTGGGGGACTTTAACACCCCCCTGACTGAAATGGCCAGATCATCTAAGCAAAAGATCAACAAGGAAATAAAGACTTTAAATGACACACTGGACCAAATGGACTTCACAGACATATTCAGAACGTTCCATCCCAATGCAACGGAATACACTTTCTTCTCTAGTGCCCATGGAACATTCTCCAGAATGGATCACATCCTAGGTCACAAATCAGGTCTCAACCGGTACCCAAAGATTGGGATCATTCCCTGCACATTTTCAGACCACAATGCTTTGAAACTAGAACTCAATCACAAGAGGAGAGTCGGAAAGAACTCAAATACATGGAGGCTAAAGAGCATCCTACGAAAGAATGAATGGGTCAACCAGGAAATTAAAGAAGAATTTAAAAAGTTCATGGAAACCAATGAAAATGAAAACTCAACTGTCCAAAATCTTTGGGATACAGCCAAGGCAGTCCTACGAGGAAAGTATATAGCAATACAAGCCTTTCTCAAGAAACAAGAAAGGTCTCAAATACACACCCAACCCTACACCTAAAGGAGCTGGAGAAAGAACGGCAAATAAAGCCTAAACCCAGCAGGAGAAGAGAAATCATGCAGTTCAGAGCAGAAATCAATGAAATAGAACCCAGAAGAACAGTAGAAGTGATCCACGGAACTAGGAGCTGGTACTTTGAAAGAATTCACAAGATTGATACACCCCTGTCCAGGCTGATCAAAAAGAAAAGAGAAATGACCCAAATCAACAAAATCATGAATGAAAGAGGAGAGATCACAAACAACACCAAAGAAATACAAACAATTATAAGAACGTAATCTGAGCAACCCTAGGGCAGCAAATTCCATAACCTGGAAGAAATGGGTGCATTCCTAGAGATGTGTCAACTAACAAAACTGACCCAGGAAGAAATAGAAAACATGAACAGTCCTATAACCACGAAGGCAATTGAAGTAGTCATCAAAAACCTCCCAAGAAACCAAAGCCCAGGGCCAGATGGTTTCCCAGGGGAATTCTATCAGACATTTAAAGAAGAATTAATACCTATTCTCCTGAAACTGTTCCAAACAATAGAAATGGAAGGAAAACTTCCAAACTCATTTATGAGGCCACCATTACCTTGATTCCAAAACCAGACAAAGATCCCATCAAAAAGGAGAATTAGAGACCAATATCCTTGATGAACATCGATGCAAAAATTCTCACCAAAATACTAGCCAAGAGGACCCAACAGTACATGAAAAGGAGTATTCACCATGACCAAGTGGGATTTATCCCTGGGCTGCAAGGCTGGTTCAACATCCGCAAATCAGTCAACGTGATCAAATACATTAACAAAAGAAAGAACGAGAATCATATGATCCTCCCAAGAGATGCAGAAAAAGCATTGGACAAAGTACAGCAACCTTTCTGGATCAAAACTCTTCAGAGTATAGGGACAGCGGGTACATACCTCAATATCATAAAAGCCATCTACGAAAACGCTACAGCGAATATCATTCTCAATGGGGAAAAGCTGAGATCTTTTCCCCTAAAGTCAGCAACGCGGCAGGGATAGCCACTCTCACCACTGCTATTCAACATAGTATTAGAAGTCCTAGCCACAGCAATCAGACAACAAAAAGTAATCCAAGGCATCCAAATCGGCAGAGAGGAAGTCAAACTCTCACTCTTGGCAGATGATATGATACTTTATGTGGAAAACCCAAAAGACTCCACCCCAAAACTGCTAGAACTCACACAGCAATTCCGTCAAGTAGCAGGCTATAAAATCAATGCACAGGAATCAGTGGCATTCCTATACACCAACAACAAGACAGAAGAGAGACAAATCAAGGAGTCGATCCCATTCACAACTGCACCCAAAACCAGAAGAGACCTAGGAATATATTCATCCCAAGAGGCAAAGGATCTGTACTCAGAAAACTACAAAATACGCAGGAAAGAAATTGAAGAAGACACAAAGAAACGGAAAAACGTTCCATGCTCATGGATTGGGAGAACCAACATTGTGAAGAGGTCAATGCTACCTAGAGCAATCTACACATGCAATGCAATCCCCATCAAAATACCATCCACTTTTTTCCACGAAATGGAACAAATAATCCTAAAATTTGAATGGAACCTGAAGAGACCCCGAGTAGCCAGAGGAATATTGAGAAAGAAAAGCAAAGCTGGCGGCATCACAATTCTGGACTTCCAGCTCTATGACAAAGCTGTCATCATCAAGACAGTATGGTACTGGCACAAAAACAGACACATGGATCCATGGAACAGAATCGAGAGCCCAGAAATGGACCCTCAACTCTATGGTCAACTTATCTTTGACAGAGCAGGAAGGAATGTCCAATGGCAAAAAGAGAGTCTCTTCAACAACTGGTGTTGGGAGAATTGGACAGCCCCATGCAGAAGAATGACACTGGACCATTTCCTGACACCACACACAGAAGTAGACGCCAAATGGTTGAAAGACCTCAATGTGAGACAGGAGTCCATCAAAATCCTAAAGGAGAACACAGGTAGCAAGCTCTTCGACCTCAGCCGCAGCAACTTCTTCCTAGAAACATCACCAAAGGCACGGGAAGCCAGGGCAAAAATGAACTATTGGGATTTCATCAAGATAAAAAGCTTTGGCACAGCAAAAGAAACAGTCCACAAAACCAAAAGACAACCGACAGAATGGGAGAAATTATTTGCAAATGACCTATCAGATAAAGGGCTACTATCCAATATGTATAAAAACTTATCAAACTCAACACCCAAAGAACAAATAATCCAATCAAGAAATAGGCAGAAGACATGAACAGACATTTTTCCAAAGAAGACATCCAAATGGCCCACAGGCACATGAAAAAGTGCTCAACACGGCTCGGCATCAGGGAAATCCAAATCAAAACCTCAATGAGATACCACCTCACACCCGTCAGAATGGCTCAAATGAACAAGTCAGGGAACGACAGAGGTTGGCGGGGATGTGGAGAAAGGGGAACCCTCCTACACTGGTGGTGGGAATGCAAGCTGGTGCAACCCCTCTGGAAAAGTGTATGTAGGTTCCTCAAACAGTTATAATTAGAGCTACCATTCGATCCAGCAATTGCACTCCTGGGTATTTACCCCAAAGATACAAATGTAGGGACCCGAAGCGGTACGTGCACCCCATTGTTTATAGCAGCAATATCCACAATAGCCAAACGGTGGAAAGAGCCAAGATGTCCATCGAGAGATGAATGGATAAAGAAGAGGTGGTATATCTATACACAATGGACTATTACGCAGCCATCAAAAGGAATGAGGTGTTGCCATGGACAACGACGTGGATGGAACTGGAGGGTCCGACGATTAGTGAAATAAGTCAATCAGAGAAAGACATGTATCATATGACCTCACTGATATGAGGGATTCTTAATCTCAGGAACAGAGTGAGGCTTGCTGGAGTGGTCGGGGGGGGATGGGGTGGCTGGGTGATAGACTTTGGGGAGGGTATGAGCTACGGTGAGCGCTGTGAATTGTGTAAGACTGTTGAATCACAGATCTGTACTTCTGAAACAAAGAACGCAACATATTTTAAGAATAAAGGAAAACAAGGAGACAGCAGGAGAGGAAGAATGAAGGGGAGTTAGTGAGAGGGGGAGACGGACCAGGAGAGATGATGGATTCTGAAAAAAAATCCGAGGTTTCTAGAGGGGAGGTGGGTCGGTGGATTGGTTTGACTGGTGATGGTTATTAAAGAGGGCACATTCTGCATGGAGCACTGTGTGTTAGGAACAAACAATGAATCATGGGACAGTACACCAAAACAAATGATGTAGTACATGGTGATTAACAAAGCAATAAAAAACAAAGACTGTAATAAGAGATGAAGAAGGACACTATATCCTACTTAAAGGGTCTATCCAACAAGAAGATCTCACAATTGTAAATATCTATGCCCCGAACATGGGAGCATCCAATTATATAAGGCAATTAAGAAGAAAAGCAAAGAAACACATTGACCACCATACAATCATAGTGGGGGACTTTAACACCCCCCTGACTGAAATGGCCAGATCATCTAAGCAAAAGATCAACAAGGAAATAAAGACTTTAAATGACACACTGGAACAAATGGACTTCACAGACATATTCAGAACGTTCCATCCCAATGCAACGGAATACACTTTCTTCTCTAGTGCCCATGGAACATTCTCCAGAATGGATCACATCCTAGGTCACAAATCAGGTCTCAACCGGTACCCAAAGATTGGGATCATTCCCTGCACATTTTCAGACCACAATGCTTTGAAACTAGAACTCAATCACAAGAGGAGAGTCGGAAAGAACTCAAATACATGGAGGCTAAAGAGCATCCTACGAAAGAATGAATGGGTCAACCAGGAAATTAAAGAAGAATTTAAAAAGTTCATGGAAACCAATGAAAATGAAAACTCAACTGTCCAAAATCTTTGGGATACAGCCAAGGCAGTCCTGCGAGGAAAGTATATAGCAATACAAGCCTTTCTCAAGAAACAAGAAAGGTCTCAAATACACACCCAACCCTACACCTAAAGGAGCTGGAGAAAGAACGGCAAATAAAGCCTAAACCCAGCAGGAGAAGAGAAATCATGCAGTTCAGAGCAGAAATCAATGAAATAGAACCCAGAAGAACAGTAGAAGTGATCCACGGAACTAGGAGCTGGTACTTTGAAAGAATTCACAAGATTGATACACCCCTGTCCAGGCTGATCAAAAAGAAAAGAGAAATGACCCAAATCAACAAAATCATGAATGAAAGAGGAGAGATCACAAACAACACCAAAGAAATACAAACAATTATAAGAACGTAATCTGAGCAACCCTAGGGCAGCAAATTCCATAACCTGGAAGAAATGGGTGCATTCCTAGAGATGTGTCAACTAACAAAACTGACCCAGGAAGAAATAGAAAACATGAACAGTCCTATAACCACGAAGGCAATTGAAGTAGTCATCAAAAACCTCCCAAGAAACCAAAGCCCAGGGCCAGATGGTTTCCCAGGGGAATTCTATCAGACATTTAAAGAAGAATTAATACCTATTCTCCTGAAACTGTTCCAAACAATAGAAATGGAAGGAAAACTTCCAAACTCATTTATGAGGCCACCATTACCTTGATTCCAAAACCAGACAAAGATCCCATCAAAAAGGAGAATTAGAGACCAATATCCTTGATGAACATCGATGCAAAAATTCTCACCAAAATACTAGCCAAGAGGACCCAACAGTACATGAAAAGGAGTATTCACCATGACCAAGTGGGATTTATCCCTGGGCTGCAAGGCTGGTTCAACATCCGCAAATCAGTCAACGTGATCAAATACATTAACAAAAGAAAGAACGAGAATCATATGATCCTCCCAAGAGATGCAGAAAAAGCATTGGACAAAGTACAGCAACCTTTCTGGATCAAAACTCTTCAGAGTATAGGGACAGCGGGTACATACCTCAATATCATAAAAGCCATCTACGAAAACGCTACAGCGAATATCATTCTCAATGGGGAAAAGCTGAGATCTTTTCCCCCAAAGTCAGCAACGCGGCAGGGATAGCCACTCTCACCACTGCTATTCAACATAGTATTAGAAGTCCTAGCCACAGCAATCAGACAACAAAAAGTAATCCAAGGCATCCAAATCGGCAGAGAGGAAGTCAAACTCTCACTCTTGGCAGATGATATGATACTTTATGTGAAAACCCAAAAGACTCCACCCCAAAACTGCTAGAACTCACACAGCAATTCCGTCAAGTAGCAGGCTATAAAATCAATGCACAGGAATCAGTGGCATTCCTATACACCAACAACAAGACAGAAGAGAGACAAATCAAGGAGTCAATCCCATTCACAACTGCACCCAAAACCAGAAGAGACCTAGGAATATATTCATCCCAAGAGGCAAAGGATCTGTACTCAGAAAACTACAAAATACGCAGGAAAGAAATTGAAGAAGACACAAAGAAACGGAAAAACGTTCCATGCTCATGGATTGGGAGAACCAACATTGTGAAGAGGTCAATGCTACCTAGAGCAATCTACACATGCAATGCAATCCCCATCAAAATACCATCCACTTTTTTCCACGAAATGGAACAAATAATCCTAAAATTTGAATGGAACCTGAAGAGACCCCGAGTAGCCAGAGGAATATTGAGAAAGAAAAGCAAAGCTGGCGGCATCACAATTCTGGACTTCCAGCTCTATGACAAAGCTGTCATCATCAAGACAGTATGGTACTGGCACAAAAACAGACACATGGATCCATGGAACAGAATCGAGAGCCCAGAAATGGACCCTCAACTCTATGGTCAACTTATCTTTGACAGAGCAGGAAGGAATGTCCAATGGCAAAAAGAGAGTCTCTTCAACAACTGGTGTTGGGAGAATTGGACAGCCCCATGCAGAAGAATGACACTGGACCATTTCCTGACACCACACACAGAAGTAGACGCCAAATGGTTGAAAGACCTCAATGTGAGACAGGAGTCCATCAAAATCCTAAAGGAGAACACAGGTAGCAAGCTCTTCGACCTCAGCCGCAGCAACTTCTTCCTAGAAACATCACCAAAGGCACGGGAAGCCAGGGCAAAAATGAACTATTGGGATTTCATCAAGATAAAAAGCTTTGGCACAGCAAAAGAAACAGTCCACAAAACCAAAAGACAACCGACAGAATGGGAGAAATTATTTGCAAATGACCTATCAGATAAAGGGCTACTATCCAATATGTATAACAACTTATCAAACTCAACACCCAAAGAACAAATAATCCAATCAAGAAATAGGCAGAAGACATGAACAGACATTTTTCCAAAGAAGACATCCAAATGGCCCACAGGCACATGAAAAAGTGCTCAACACGGCTCGGCATCAGGGAAATCCAAATCAAAACCTCAATGAGATACCACCTCACACCCGTCAGAATGGCTCAAATGAACAAGTCAAGGAACGACAGAGGTTGGCGGGGATGTGGAGAAAGGGGAACCCTCCTACACTGGTGGTGGGAATGCAAGCTGGTGCAACCCCTCTGGAAAAGTGTATGTAGGTTCCTCAAACAGTTAAATTAGAGCTACCATTCGATCCAGCAATTGCACTCCTGGGTATTTACCCCAAAGATACAAATGTAGGGACCCGAAGCGGTACGTGCACCCCATTGTTTATAGCAGCAATATCCACAATAGCCAAACGGTGGAAAGAGCCAAGATGTCCATCGACAGATCAATGGATAAAGAAGAGGTGGTATATATATACACAATGGACTATTACGCAGCCATCAAAAGGAATGAGGTGTTGCCATGGACAACGACGTGGATGGAACTGGAGGGTCCGACGATTAGTGAAATAAGTCAATCAGAGAAAGACATGTATCATATGACCTCACTGATATGAGGGATTCTTAATCTCAGGAACAGAGTGAGGCTTGCTGGAGTGGTCGGGGGGGGGGATGGGGTGGCTGGGTGATAGACTTTGGGGAGGGTATGAGCTACGGTGAGCACTGTGAATTGTGTAAGACTGTTGAATCACAGATCTGTACTTCTGAAACAAAGAACGCAACATATTTTAAGAATAAAGGAAAACAAGGAGACAGCAGGAGAGGAAGAATGAAGGGGAGTTAGTGAGAGGGGGAGACGGACCAGGAGAGATGATGGATTCTGAAAAAAAATCCGAGGTTTCTAGAGGGGAGGTGGGTCGGTGGATTGGTTTGACTGGTGATGGTTATTAAAGAGGGCACATTCTGCATGGAGCACTGTGTGTTAGGAACAAACAATGAATCATGGGACAGTACACCAAAACAAATGATGTAGTACATGGTGATTAACAAAGCAATAAAAAACAAAGACTGTAATAAGAGATGAAGAAGGACACTATATCCTACTTAAAGGGTCTATCCAACAAGAAGATCTCACAATTGTAAATATCTATGCCCCGAACATGGGAGCATCCAATTATATAAGGCAATTAAGAAGAAAAGCAAAGAAACACATTGACCACCATACAATCATAGTGGGGGACTTTAACACCCCCCTGACTGAAATGGCCAGATCATCTAAGCAAAAGATCAACAAGGAAATAAAGACTTTAAATGACACACTGGACCAAATGGACTTCACAGACATATTCAGAACGTTCCATCCCAATGCAACGGAATACACATTCTTCTCTAGTGCCCATGGAACATTCTCCAGAATGGATCACATCCTAGGTCACAAATCAGGTCTCAACCGGTACCCAAAGATTGGGATCATTCCCTGCACATTTTCAGACCACAATGTTTTGAAACTAGAACTCAATCACAAGAGGAGAGTCGGAAAGAACTCAAATACATGGAGGCTAAAGAGCATCCTACGAAAGAATGAATGGGTCAACCAGGAAATTAAAGAAGAATTTAAAAAGTTCATGGAAACCAATGAAAATGAAAACTCAACTGTCCAAAATCTTTGGGATACAGCCAAGGCAGTCCTGCGAGGAAAGTATATAGCAATACAAGCCTTTCTCAAGAAACAAGAAAGGTCTCAAATACACACCCAACCCTACACCTAAAGGAGCTGGAGAAAGAACGGCAAATAAAGCCTAAACCCAGCAGGAGAAGAGAAATCATGCAGTTCAGAGCAGAAATCAATGAAATAGAACCCAGAAGAACAGTAGAAGTGATCAACGGAACTAGGAGCTGGTACTTTGAAAGAATTCACAAGATTGATACACCCCTGTCCAGGCTGATCAAAAAGAAAAGAGAAATGACCCAAATCAACAAAATCATGAATGAAAGAGGAGAGATCACAAACAACACCAAAGAAATACAAACAATTATAAGAACGTAATCTGAGCAACCCTAGGGCAGCAAATTCCATAACCTGGAAGAAATGGGTGCATTCCTAGAGATGTGTCAACTAACAAAACTGACCCAGGAAGAAATAGAAAACATGAACAGTCCTATAACCACGAAGGCAATTGAAGTAGTCATCAAAAACCTCCCAAGAAACCAAAGCCCAGGGCCAGATGGTTTCCCAGGGGAATTCTATCAGACATTTAAAGAAGAATTAATACCTATTCTCCTGAAACTGTTCCAAACAATAGAAATGGAAGGAAAACTTCCAAACTCATTTATGAGGCCACCATTACCTTGATTCCAAAACCAGACAAAGATCCCATCAAAAAGGAGAATTAGAGACCAATATCCTTGATGAACATCGATGCAAAAATTCTCACCAAAATACTAGCCAAGAGGACCCAACAGTACATGAAAAGGAGGATTCACCATGACCAAGTGGGATTTATCCCTGGGCTGCAAGGCTGGTTCAACATCCGCAAATCAGTCAACGTGATCAAATACATTAACAAAAGAAAGAACGAGAATCATATGATCCTCCCAAGAGATGCAGAAAAAGCATTGGACAAAGTACAGCAACCTTTCCGGATCAAAACTCTTCAGAGTATAGGGACAGCGGGTACATACCTCAATATCATAAAAGCCATCTACGAAAACGCTACAGCGAATATCATTCTCAATGGGGAAAAGCTGAGATCTTTTCCCCCAAAGTCAGCAACGCGGCAGGGATAGCCACTCTCACCACTGCTATTCAACATAGTATTAGAAGTCCTAGCCACAGCAATCAGACAACAAAAAGTAATCCAAGGCATCCAAATCGGCAGAGAGGAAGTCAAACTCTCACTCTTGGCAGATGATATGATACTTTATGTGGAAAACCCAAAAGACTCCACCCCAAAACTGCTAGAACTCACACAGCAATTCCGTCAAGTAGCAGGCTATAAAATCAATGCACAGGAATCAGTGGCATTCCTATACAACAACAACAAGACAGAAGAGAGACAAATCAAGGAGTCGATCCCATTCACAACTGCACCCAAAACCAGAAGAGACCTAGGAATATATTGAACCCAAGAGGCAAGGGATCTGTACTCAGAAAACTACAAAATACGAAGGAAAGAAATTGAAGAAGACACAAAGAAACGGAAAAACGTTCCATGCTCATGGATTGGGAGAACCAACACTGTGAAGAGGTCAATGCTACCTAGAGCAATCTACACATGCAATGCAATCCCCATCAAAATACCATCCACTTTTTTCCACGAAATGGAACAAATAATCCTAAAATTTGAATGGAACCTGAAGAGACCCCGAGTAGCCAGAGGAATATTGAGAAAGAAAAGCAAAGCTGGCGGCATCACAATTCTGGACTTCCAGCTCTATGACAAAGCTGTCATCATCAAGACAGTATGGTACTGGCACAAAAACAGACACATGGATCCATGGAACAGAATCGAGAGCCCAGAAATGGACCCTCAACTCTATGGTCAACTTATCTTTGACAGAGCAGGAAGGAATGTCCAATGGCAAAAAGAGAGTCTCTTCAACAACTGGTGTTGGGAGAATTGGACAGCCCCATGCAGAAGAATGACACTGGACCATTTCCTGACACCACACACAGAAGTAGACGCCAAATGGTTGAAAGACCTCAATGTGAGACAGGAGTCCATCAAAATCCTAAAGGAGGACACAGGTAGCAAGCTCTTCGACCTCAGCCGCAGCAACTTCTTCCTAGAAACATCACCAAAGGCACGGGAAGCCAGGGCAAAAATGAACTATTGGGATTTCATCAAGATAAAAAGCTTTGGCACAGCAAAAGAAACAGTCCACAAAACCAAAAGACAACCGACAGAATGGGAGAAATTATTTGCAAATGACATATCAGATAAAGGGCTACTATCCAATATGTATAAAAACTTATCAAACTCAACACCCAAAGAACAAATAATCCAATCAAGAAATAGGCAGAAGACATGAACAGACATTTTTCCAAAGAAGACATCCAAATGGCCCACAGGCACATGAAAAAGTGCTCAACACGGCTCGGCATCAGGGAAATCCAAATCAAAAACTCAATGAGATACCACCTCACACCCGTCAGAATGGCTCAAATGAACAAGTCAGGGAACGACAGAGGTTGGCGGGGATGTGGAGAAAGGGGAACCCTCCTACACTGGTGGTGGGAATGCAAGCTGGTGCAACCCCTCTGGAAAAGTGTATGTAGGTTCCTCAAACAGTTATAATTAGAGCTACCATTCGATCCAGCAATTGCACTCCTGGGTATTTACCCCAAAGATACAAATGTAGGGACCCGAAGCGGTACGTGCACCCCATTGTTTATAGCAGCATTATCCACAATAGCCAAACGGTGGAAAGAGCCAAGATGTCCATCGACAGATGAATGGATAAAGAAGAGGTGGTATATATATACACAATGGACTATTACGCAGCCATCAAAAGGAATGAGGTGTTGCCATGGACAACGACGTGGATGGAACTGAAGGGTCCGACGATTAGTGAAATAAGTCAATCAGAGAAAGACATGTATCATATGACCTCACTGATATGAGGTATTCTTAATCTCAGGAACAGAGTGAGGCTTGCTGGAGTGGTCGGGGGGGGGATGGGGTGGCTGGGTGATAGACTTTGGGGAGGGTATGAGCTACGGTGAGCGCTGTGAATTGTGTAAGACTGTTGAATCACAGATCTGTACTTCTGAAACAAATAACGCAACATATTTTAAGAATAAAGGAAAACAAGGAGACAGCAGGAGAGGAAGAATGAAGGGGAGTTAGTGAGAGGGGGAGACGGACCAGGAGAGATGATGGATTCTGAAAAAAAATCCGAGGTTTCTAGAGGGGAGGTGGGTCGGTGGATTGGTTTGACTGGTGATGGTTATTAAAGAGGGCACATTCTGCATGGAGCACTGTGTGTTAGGAACAAACAATGAATCATGGGACAGTACACCAAAACAAATGATGTAGTACATGGTGATTAACAAAGCAATAAAAAACAAAGACTGTAATAAGAGATGAAGAAGGACACTATATCCTACTTAAAGGGTCTATCCAACAAGAAGATCTCACAATTGTAAATATCTATGCCCCGAACATGGGAGCATCCAATTATATAAGGCAATTAAGAAGAAAAGCAAAGAAACACATTGACCACCATACAATCATAGTGGGGGACTTTAACACCCCCCTGACTGAAATGGCCAGATCATCTAAGCAAAAGATCAACAAGGAAATAAAGACTTTAAATGACACACTGGACCAAATGGACTTCACAGACATATTCAGAACGTTCCATCCCAATGCAACGGAATACACATTCTTCTCTAGTGCCCATGGAACATTCTCCAGAATGGATCACATCCTAGGTCACAAATCAGGTCTCAACCGGTACCCAAAGATTGGGATCATTCCCTGCACATTTTCAGACCACAATGCTTTGAAACTAGAATTCAATCACAAGAGGAAAGTGGGAAAGAACTCAAATACATGGAGGCTAAAGAGCATCCTACGAAAGAATGAATGGGTCAACCAGGAAATTAAAGAAGAATTTAAAAAGTTCATGGAAACCAATGAAAATGAAAACTCAACTGTCCAAAATCTTTGGGATACAGCCAAGGCAGTCCTGCGAGGAAAGTATATAGCAATACAAGCCTTTCTCAAGAAACAAGAAAGGTCTCAAATACACACCCAACCCTACACCTAAAGGAGCTGGAGAAAGAACGGCAAATAAAGCCTAAACCCAGCAGGAGAAGAGAAATCATGCAGTTCAGAGCAGAAATCAATGAAATAGAACCCAGAAGAACAGTAGAAGTGATCAACGGAACTAGGAGCTGGTACTTTGAAAGAATTCACAAGATTGATACACCCCTGTCCAGGCTGATCAAAAAGAAAAGAGAAATGACCCAAATCAACAAAATCATGAATGAAAGAGGAGAGATCACAAACAACACCAAAGAAATACAAACAATTATAAGAACGTAATCTGAGCAACCCTAGGGCAGCAAATTCCATAACCTGGAAGAAATGGGTGCATTCCTAGAGATGTGTCAACTAACAAAACTGACCCAGGAAGAAATAGAAAACATGAACAGTCCTATAACCACGAAGGCAATTGAAGTAGTCATCAAAAACCTCCCAAGAAACCAAAGCCCAGGGCCAGATGGTTTCCCAGGGGAATTCTATCAGACATTTAAAGAAGAATTAATACCTATTCTCCTGAAAATGTTCCAAACAATAGAAATGGAAGGAAAACTTCCAAACTCATTTATGAGGCCACCATTACCTTGATTCCAAAACCAGACAAAGATCCCATCAAAAAGGAGAATTAGAGACCAATATCCTTGATGAACATCGATGCAAAAATTCTCACCAAAATACTAGCCAAGAGGACCCAACAGTACATGAAAAGGAGTATTCACCATGACCAAGTGGGATTTATCCCTGGGCTGCAAGGCTGGTTCAACATCCGCAAATCAGTCAACGTGATCAAATACATTAACAAAAGAAAGAACGAGAATCATATGATCCTCCCAAGAGATGCAGAAAAAGCATTGGACAAAGTACAGCAACCTTTCTGGATCAAAACTCTTCAGAGTATAGGGACAGCGGGTACATACCTCAATATCATAAAAGCCATCTACGAAAACGCTACAGCGAATATCATTCTCAATGGGGAAAAGCTGAGATCTTTTCCCCCAAAGTCAGCAACGCGGCAGGGATAGCCACTCTCACCACTGCTATTCAACATAGTATTAGAAGTCCTAGCCACAGCAATCAGACAACAAAAAGTAATCCAAGGCATCCAAATCGGCAGAGAGGAAGTCAAACTCTCACTCTTGGCAGGTGATATGATACTTTATGTGGAAAACCCAAAAGACTCCACCCCAAAACTGCTAGAACTCACACAGCAATTCCGTCAAGTAGCAGGCTATAAAATCAATGCACAGGAATCAGTGGCATTCCTATACACCAACAACAAGACAGAAGAGAGACAAATCAAGGAGTCGATCCCATTCACAACTGCACCCAAAACCAGAAGAGACCTAGGAATATATTCATCCCAAGAGGCAAAGGATCTGTACTCAGAAAACTACAAAATACGCAGGAAAGAAATTGAAGAAGACACAAAGAAACGGAAAAACGTTCCATGCTCATGGATTGGGAGAACCAACATTGTGACGAGGTCAAAGCTACCTAGAGCAATCTACACATGCAATGCAATCCCCATCAAAATACCATCCACTTTTTTCCACGAAATGGAACAAATAATCCTAAAATTTGAATGGAACCTGAAGAGACCCCGAGTAGCCAGAGGAATATTGAGAAAGAAAAGCAAAGCTGGCGGCATCACAATTCTGGACTTCCAGCTCTATGACAAAGCTGTCATCATCAAGACAGTATGGTACTGGCACAAAAACAGACACATGGATCCATGGAACAGAATCGAGAGCCCAGAAATGGACCCTCAACTCTATGGTCAACTTATCTTTGACAGAGCAGGAAGGAATGTCCAATGGCAAAAAGAGAGTCTCTTCAACAACTGGTGTTGGGAGAATTGGACAGCCCCATGCAGAAGAATGACACTGGACCATTTCCTGACACCACACACAGAAGTAGACGCCAAATGGTTGAAAGACCTCAATGTGAGACAGGAGTCCATCAAAATCCTAAAGGAGGACACAGGTAGCAAGCTCTTCGACCTCAGCCGCAGCAACTTCTTCCTAGAAACATCACCAAAGGCACGGGAAGCCAGGGCAAAAATGAACTATTGGGATTTCATCAAGATAAAAAGCTTTGGCACAGCAAAAGAAACAGTCCACAAAACCAAAAGACAACCGACAGAATGGGAGAAATTATTTGCAAATGACATATCAGATAAAGGGCTACTATCCAATATGTATAAAAACTTATCAAACTCAACACGCAAAGAACAAATAATCCAATCAAGAAATAGGCAGAAGACATGAACAGACATTTTTCCAAAGAAGACATCCAAATGGCCCACAGGCACATTAAAAAGTGCTCAACACGGCTCGGCATCAGGGAAATCCAAATCAAAACCTCAATGAGATACCACCTCACACCCGTCAGAATGGCTCAAATGAACAAGTCAGGGAACGACAGAGGTTGGCGGGGATGTGGAGAAAGGGGAACCCTCCTACACTGGTGGTGGGAATGCAAGCTGGTGCAACCCCTCTGGAAAAGTGTATGGAGGTTCCTCAAACAGTTATAATTAGAGCTACCATTCGATCCAGCAATTGCACTCCTGGGTATTTACCCCAAAGATACAAATGTAGGGACCCGAAGCGGTACGTGCACCCCATTGTTTATAGCAGCAATATCCACAATAGCCAAACGGTGGAAAGAGCCAAGATGTCCATCGACAGATGAATGGATAAAGAAGAGGTGGTATATATATACACAATGGACTATTACGCAGCCATCAAAAGGAATGAGGTGTTGCCATGGACAACGACGTGGATGGAACTGGAGGGTCCGACGATTAGTGAAATAAGTCAATCAGAGAAAGACATGTATCATATGACCTCACTGATATGAGGGATTCTTAATCTCAGGAACAGAGTGAGGCTTGCTGGAGTGGTCGGGGGGGGGATGGGGTGGCTGGGTGATAGACTTTGGGGAGGGTATGAGCTACGGTGAGCGCTGTGAATTGTGTAAGACTGTTGAATCACAGATCTGTACTTCTGAAACAAATAACGCAACATATTTTAAGAATAAAGGAAAACAAGGAGACAGCAGGAGAGGAAGAATGAAGGGGAGTTAGTGAGAGGGGGAGACGGACCAGGAGAGATGATGGATTCTGAAAAAAAATCCGAGGTTTCTAGAGGGGAGGTGGGTCGGTGGATTGGTTTGACTGGTGATGGTTATTAAAGAGGGCACATTCTGCATGGAGCACTGTGTGTTAGGAACAAACAATGAATCATGGGACAGTACACCAAAACAAATGATGTAGTACATGGTGATTAACAAAGCAATAAAAAACAAAGACTGTAATAAGAGATGAAGAAGGACACTATATCCTACTTAAAGGGTCTATCCAACAAGAAGATCTCACAATTGTAAATATCTATGCCCCGAACATGGGAGCATCCAATTATATAAGGCAATTAAGAAGAAAAGCAAAGAAACACATTGACCACCATACAATCATAGTGGGGGACTTTAACACCCCCCTGACTGAAATGGCCAGATCATCTAAGCAAAAGATCAACAAGGAAATAAAGACTTTAAATGACACACTGGACCAAATGGACTTCACAGACATATTCAGAACGTTCCATCCCAATGCAACGGAATACACTTTCTTCTCTAGTGCCCATGGAACATTCTCCAGAATGGATCACATCCTAGGTCACAAATCAGGTCTCAACCGGTACCCAAAGATTGGGATCATTCCCTGCACATTTTCAGACCACAATGTTTTGAAACTAGAACTCAATCACAAGAGGAGAGTCGGAAAGAACTCAAATACATGGAGGCTAAAGAGCATCCTACGAAAGAATGAATGGGTCAACCAGGAAATTAAAGAAGAATTTAAAAAGTTCTTGGAAACCAATGAAAATGAAAACTCAACTGTCCAAAATCTTTGGGATACAGCCAAGGCAGTCCTGCGAGGAAAGTATATAGCAATACAAGCATTTCTCAAGAAACAAGAAAGGTCTCAAATACACACCCAACCCTACACCTAAAGGAGCTGGAGAAAGAACGGCAAATAAAGCCTAAACCCAGCAGGAGAAGAGAAATCATGCAGTTCAGAGCAGAAATCAATGAAATAGAACCCAGAAGAACAGTAGAAGTGATCAACGGAACTAGGAGCTGGTACTTTGAAAGAATTCACAAGATTGATACACCCCTGTCCAGGCTGATCAAAAAGAAAAGAGAAATGACCCAAATCAACAAAATCATGAATGAAAGAGGAGAGATCACAAACAACACCAAAGAAATACAAACAATTATAAGAACGTAATCTGAGCAACCCTAGGGCAGCAAATTCCATAACCTGGAAGAAATGGGTGCATTCCTAGAGATGTGTCACCTAACAAAACTGACCCAGGAAGAAATAGAAAACATGAACAGTCCTATAACCACGAAGGCAATTGAAGTAGTCATCAAAAACCTCCCAAGAAACCAAAGCCCAGGGCCAGATGGTTTCCCAGGGGAATTCTATCAGACATTTAAAGAAGAATTAATACCTATTCTCCTGAAACTGTTCCAAACAATAGAAATGGAAGGAAAACTTCCAAACTCATTTATGAGGCCACCATTACCTTGATTCCAAAACCAGACAAAGATCCCATCAAAAAGGAGAATTAGAGACCAATATCCTTGATGAACATCGATGCAAAAATTCTCACCAAAATACTAGCCAAGAGGACCCAACAGTACATGAAAAGGAGTATTCACCATGACCAAGTGGGATTTATCCCTGGGCTGCAAGGCTGGTTCAACATCCGCAAATCAGTCAACGTGATCAAATACATTAACAAAAGAAAGAACGAGAATCATATGATCCTCCCAAGAGATGCAGAAAAAGCATTGGACAAAGTACAGCAACCTTTCTGGATCAAAACTCTTCAGAGTATAGGGACAGCGGGTACATACCTCAATATCATAAAAGCCATCTACGAAAACGCTACAGCGAATATCATTCTCAATGGGGAAAAGCTGAGATCTTTTCCCCCAAAGTCAGCAACGCGGCAGGGATAGCCACTCTCACCACTGCTATTCAACATAGTATTAGAAGTCCTAGCCACAGCAATCAGACAACAAAAAGTAATCCAAGGCATCCAAATCGGCAGAGAGGAAGTCAAACTCTCACTCTTGGCAGATGATATGATACTTTATGTGGAAAACCCAAAAGACTCCACCCCAAAACTGCTAGAACTCACACAGCAATTCCGTCAAGTAGCAGGCTATAAAATCAATGCACAGGAATCAGTGGCATTCCTATACACCAACAACAAGACAGAAGAGAGACAAATCAAGGAGTCGATCCCATTCACAACTGCACCCAAAACCAGAAGAGACCTAGCAATATATTCATCCCAAGAGGCAAGGGATCTGTACTCAGAAAACTACAAAATACGCAGGAAAGAAATTGAAGAAGACACAAAGAAACGGAAAAACGTTCCATGCTCATGGATTGGGAGAACCAACATTGTGAAGAGGTCAATGCTACCTAGAGCAATCTACACATGCAATGCAATCCCCATCAAAATACCATCCACTTTTTTCCACGAAATGGAACAAATAATCCTAAAATTTGAATGGAACCTGAAGAGACCCCGAGTAGCCAGAGGAATATTGAGAAAGAAAAGCAAAGCTGGCGGCATCACAATTCTGGACTTCCAGCTCTATGACAAAGCTGTCATCATCAAGACAGTATGGTACTGGCACAAAAACAGACACATGGATCCATGGAACAGAATCGAGAGCCCAGAAATGGACCCTCAACTCTATGGTCAACTTATCTTTGACAGAGCAGGAAGGAATGTCCAATGGCAAAAAGAGAGTCTCTTCAACAACTGGTGTTGGGAGAATTGGACAGCCCCATGCAGAAGAATGACACTGGACCATTTCCTGACACCACACACAGAAGTAGACGCCAAATGGTTGAAAGACCTCAATGTGAGACAGGAGTCCATCAAAATCCTAAAGGAGAACACAGGTAGCAAGCTCTTCGACCTCAGCCGCAGCAACTTCTTCCTAGAAACATCACCAAAGGCACGGGAAGCCAGGGCAAAAATGAACTATTGGGATTTCATCAAGATAAAAAGCTTTGGCACAGCAAAAGAAACAGTCCACAAAACCAAAAGACAACCGACAGAATGGGAGAAATTATTTGCAAATGACATATCAGATAAAGGGCTACTATCCAATATGTATAAAAACTTATCAAACTCAACACCCAAAGAACAAATAATCCAATCAAGAAATAGGCAGAAGACATGAACAGACATTTTTCCAAAGAAGACATCCAAATGGCCCACAGGCACATGAAAAAGTGCTCAACACGGCTCGGCATCAGGGAAATCCAAATCAAAACCTCAATGAGATACCACCTCACACCCGTCAGAATGGCTCAAATGAACAAGTCAGGGAACGACAGAGGTTGGCGGGGATGTGGAGAAAGGGGAACCCTCCTACACTGGTGGTGGGAATGCAAGCTGGTGCAACCCCTCTGGAAAAGTGTATGGAGTTTCCTCAAACAGTTATAATTAGAGCTACCATTCGATCCAGCAATTGCACTCCTGGGTATTTACCCCAAAGACAAATGTAGGGACCCGAAGCGGTACGTGCACCCCATTGTTTATAGCAGCAATATCCACAATAGCCAAACGGTGGAAAGAGCCAAGATGTCCATCGACAGATGAATGGATAAAGAAGAGGTGGTATATATATACACAATGGACTATTACGCAGCCATCAAAAGGAATGAGGTGTTGCCATGGACAACGACGTGGATGGAACTGGAGGGTCCGACGATTAGTGAAATAAGTCAATCAGAGAAAGACATGTATCATATGACCTCACTGATATGAGGGATTCTTAATCTCAGGAACAGAGTGAGGCTTGCTGGAGTGGTCGGGGGGGGGATGGGGTGGCTGGGTGATAGACTTTGGGGAGGGTATGAGCTACGGTGAGCGCTGTGAATTGTGTAAGACTGTTGAATCACAGATCTGTACTTCTGAAACAAATATCGCAACATATTTTAAGAATAAAGGAAAACAAGGAGACAGCAGGAGAGGAAGAATGAAGGGGAGTTAGTGAGAGGGGGAGACGGACCAGGAGAGATGATGGATTCTGAAAAAAAATCCGAGGTTTCTAGAGGGGAGGTGGGTCGGTGGATTGGTTTGACTGGTGATGGTTATTAAAGAGGGCACATTCTGCATGGAGCACTGTGTGTTAGGAACAAACAATGAATCATGGGACAGTACACCAAAACAAATGATGTAGTACATGGTGATTAACAAAGCAATAAAAAACAAAGACTGTAATAAGAGATGAAGAAGGACACTATATCCTACTTAAAGGGTCTATCCAACAAGAAGATCTCACAATTGTAAATATCTATGCCCCGAACATGGGAGCATCCATTTATATAAGGCAATTAAGAAGAAAAGCAAAGAAACACATTGACCACCATACAATCATAGTGGGGGACTTTAACACCCCCCTGACTGAAATGGCCAGATCATCTAAGCAAAAGATCAACAAGGAAATAAAGACTTTAAATGACACACTGGACCAAATGGACTTCACAGACATATTCAGAACGTTCCATCCCAATGCAACGGAATACACATTCTTCTCTAGTGCCCATGGAACATTCTCCAGAATGGATCACATCCTAGGTCACAAATCAGGTCTCAACCGGTACCCAAAGATTGGGATCATTCCCTGCACATTTTCAGACCACAATGTTTTGAAACTAGAACTCAATCACAAGAGGAGAGTCGGAAAGAACTCAAATACATGGAGGCTAAAGAGCATCCTACGAAAGAATGAATGGGTCAACCAGGAAATTAAAGAAGAATTTAAAAAGTTCATGGAAACCAATGAAAATGAAAACTCAACTGTCCAAAATCTTTGGGATACAGCCAAGGCAGTCCTGCGAGGAAAGTATATAGCAATACAAGCCTTTCTCAAGAAACAAGAAAGGTCTCAAATACACACCCAACCCTACACCTAAAGGAGCTGGAGAAAGAACGGCAAATAAAGCCTAAACCCAGCAGGAGAAGAGAAATCATGCAGTTCAGAGCAGAAATCAATGAAATAGAACCCAGAAGAACAGTAGAAGTGATCAACGGAACTAGGAGCTGGTACTTTGAAAGAATTCACAAGATTGATACACCCCTGTCCAGGCTGATCAAAAAGAAAAGAGAAATGACCCAAATCAACAACATCATGAATGAAAGAGGAGAGATCACAAACAACACCAAAGAAATACAAACAATTATAAGAACGTAATCTGAGCAACCCTAGGGCAGCAAATTCCATAACCTGGAAGAAATGGGTGCATTCCTAGAGATGTGTCAACTAACAAAACTGACCCAGGAAGAAATAGAAAACATGAACAGTCCTATAACCACGAAGGCAATTGAAGTAGTCATCAAAAACCTCCCAAGAAACCAAAGCCCAGGGCCAGATGGTTTCCCAGGGGAATTCTATCAGACATTTAAAGAAGAATTAATACCTATTCTCCTGAAACTGTTCCAAACAATAGAAATGGAAGGAAAACTTCCAAACTCATTTATGAGGCCACCATTACCTTGATTCCAAAACCAGACAAAGATCCCATCAAAAAGGAGAATTAGAGACCAATATCCTTGATGAACATCGATGCAAATATTCTCACCAAAATACTAGCCAAGAGGACCCAACAGTACATGAAAAGGAGTATTCACCATGACCAAGTGGGATTTATCCCTGGGCTGCAAGGCTGGTTCAACATCCGCAAATCAGTCAACGTGATCAAATACATTAACAAAAGAAAGAACGAGAATCATATGATCCTCCCAAGAGATGCAGAAAAAGCATTGGACAAAGTACAGCAAACTTTCTGGATCAAAACTCTTCAGAGTATAGGGACAGCGGGTACATACCTCAATATCATAAAAGCCATCTACGAAAACGCTACAGCGAATATCATTCTCAATGGGGAAAAGCTGAGATCTTTTCCCCCAAAGTCAGCAACGCGGCAGGGATAGCCACTCTCACCACTGCTATTCAACATAGTATTAGAAGTCCTAGCCACAGCAATCAGACAACAAAAAGTAATCCAAGGCATCCAAATCGGCAGAGAGGAAGTCAAACTCTCACTCTTGGCAGATGATATGATACTTTATGTGGAAAACCCAAAAGACTCCACCCCAAAACTGCTAGAACTCACACAGCAATTCCGTCAAGTAGCAGGCTATAAAATCAATGCACAGGAATCAGTGGCATTCCTATACAACAACAACAAGACAGAAGAGAGACAAATCAAGGAGTCGAACCCATTCACAACTGCACCCAAAACCAGAAGAGACCTAGCAATATATTGAACCCAAGAGGCAAGGGATCTGTACTCAGAAAACTACAAAATACGAAGGAAAGAAATTGAAGAAGACACAAAGAAACGGAAAAACGTTCCATGCTCATGGATTGGGAGAACCAACACTGTGAAGAGGTCAATGCTACCTAGAGCAATCTACCCATGCAATGCAATCCCCATCAAAATACCATCCACTTTTTTCCACGAAATGGAACAAATAATCCTAAAATTTGAATGGAACCTGAAGAGAGCCCCGAGTAGCCAGAGGAATATTGAGAAAGAAAAGCAAAGCTGGCGGCATCACAATTCTGGACTTCCAGCTCTATGACAAAGCTGTCATCATCAAGACAGTATGGTACTGGCACAAAAACAGACACATGGATCCATGGAACAGAATCGAGAGCCCAGAAATGGACCCTCAACTCTATGGTCAACTTATCTTTGACAGAGCAGGAAGGAATGTCCAATGGCAAAAAGAGAGTCTCTTCAACAACTGGTGTTGGGAGAATTGGACAGCCCCATGCAGAAGAATGACACTGGACCATTTCCTGACACCACACACAGAAGTAGACGCCAAATGGTTGAAAGACCTCAATGTGAGACAGGAGTCCATCAAAATCCTAAAGGAGGACACAGGTAGCAAGCTCTTCGACCTCAGCCGCAGCAACTTCTTCCTAGAAACATCACCAAAGGCACGGGAAGCCAGGGCAAAAATGAACTATTGGGATTTCATCAAGATAAAAAGCTTTGGCACAGCAAAAGAAACAGTCCACAAAACCAAAAGACAACCGACAGAATGGGAGAAATTATTTGCAAATGACATATCCGATAAAGGGCTACTATCCAATATGTAGAAAAACTTATCAAACTCAACACCCAAAGAACAAATAATCCAATCAAGAAATAGGCAGAAGACATGAACAGACATTTTTCCAAAGAAGACATCCAAATGGCCCACAGGCACATGAAAAAGTGGTCAACACGGCTCGGCATCAGGGAAATCCAAAGCAAAACCTCAATCAGATACCACCTCACACCCGTCAGAATGGCTCAAATGAACAAGTCAGGGAACGACAGAGGTTGGCGGGGATGTGGAGAAAGGGGAACCCTCCTACACTGGTGGTGGGAATGCAAGCTGGTGCAACCCCTCTGGAAAAGTGTATGTAGGTTCCTCAAACAGTTATAATTAGAGCTACCATTCGATCCAGCAATTGCACTCCTGGGTATTTACCCCAAAGATACAAATGTAGGGACCCGAAGCGGTACCTGCACCCCATTGTTTATAGCAGCAATATCCACAATAGCCAAACGGTGGAAAGAGCCAAGATGTCCATCGACAGATGAATGGATAAAGAAGAGGTGGTATATATATACACAATGGACTATTACGCAGCCATCAAAAGGAATGAGGTGTTGCCATGGACAACGACGTGCATGGAACTGGAGGGTCCGACGATTAGTGAAATAAGTCAATCAGAGAAAGACATGTATCATATGACCTCACTGATATGAGGGATTCTTAATCTCAGGAACAGAGTGAGGCTTGCTGGAGTGGTCGGGGGGGGGATGGGGTGGCTGGGTGATAGACTTTGGGGAGGGTATGAGCTACGGTGAGCGCTGTGAATTGTGTAAGACTGTTGAATCACAGATCTGTACTTCTGAAACAAAGAACGCAACATATGTTAAGAATAAAGGAAAACAAGGAGACAGCAGGAGAGGAAGAATGAAGGGGAGTTAGTGAGAGGGGGAGACGGACCAGGAGAGATGATGGATTCTGAAAAAAAATCCGAGGTTTCTAGAGGGGAGGTGGGTCGGTGGATTGGTTTGACTGGTGATGGTTATTAAAGAGGGCACATTCTGCATGGAGCACTGTGTGTTAGGAACAAACAATGAATCATGGGACAGTACACCAAAACAAATGATGTAGTACATGGTGATTAACAAAGCAATAAAAAACAAAGACTGTAATAAGAGATGAAGAAGGACACTATATCCTACTTAAAGGGTCTATCCAACAAGAAGATCTCACAATTGTAAATATCTATGCCCCGAACATGGGAGCATCCAATTATATAAGGCAATTAAGAAGAAAAGCAAAGAAACACATTGACCACCATACAATCATAGTGGGGGACTTTAACACCCCCCTGACTGAAATGGCCAGATCATCTAAGCAAAAGATCAACAAGGAAATAAACACTTTAAATGACACACTGGACCAAATGGACTTCACAGA
This sequence comes from Eumetopias jubatus, assembly GCF_037043125.1. Lineage (NCBI taxonomy): Eukaryota > Metazoa > Chordata > Mammalia > Carnivora > Otariidae > Eumetopias > Eumetopias jubatus. The sequence goes on from NW_028274825.1 coordinate 2,712,526, forward strand.
CATATTCAGAACGTTCCATCCCAATGCAACGGAATACACTTTCTTCTCTAGTGCCCATGGAACATTCTCCAGAATGGATCACATCCTAGGTCACAAATCAGGTCTCAACCGGTACCCAAAGATTGGGATCATTCCCTGCACATTTTCAGACCACAATGCTTTGAAACTAGAATTCAATCACAAGAGGAAAGTGGGAAAGAACTCAAATACATGGAGGCTAAAGAGCATCCTACGAAAGAATGAATGGGTCAACCAGGAAATTAAAGAAGAATTTAAAAAGTTCATGGAAACCAATGAAAATGAAAACTCAACTGTCCAAAATCTTTGGGATACAGCCAAGGCAGTCCTGCGAGGAAAGTATATAGCAATACAAGCCTTTCTCAAGAAACAAGAAAGGTCTCAAATACACACACAACCCTACACCTAAAGGAGCTGGAGAAAGAACGGCAAATAAAGCCTAAACCCAGCAGGAGAAGAGAAATCATGCAGTTCAGAGCAGAAATCAATGAAATAGAACCCAGAAGAACAGTAGAAGTGATCAACGGAACTAGGAGCTGGTACTTTGAAAGAATTCACAAGATTGATACACCCCTGTCCAGGCTGATCAAAAAGAAAAGAGAAATGACCCAAATCAACAAAATCATGAATGAAAGAGGAGAGATCACAAACAACACCAAAGAAATACAAACAATTATAAGAACGTAATCTGAGCAACCCTAGGGCAGCAAATTCCATAACCTGGAAGAAATGGGTGCATTCCTAGAGATGTGTCAACTAACAAAACTGACCCAGGAAGAAATAGAAAACATGAACAGTCCTATAACCACGAAGGCAATTGAAGTAGTCATCAAAAACCTCCCAAGAAACCAAAGCCCAGGGCCAGATGGTTTCCCAGGGGAATTCTATCAGACATTTAAAGAAGAATTAATACCTATTCTCCTGAAACTGTTCCAAACAATAGAAATGGAAGGAAAACTTCCAAACTCATTTATGAGGCCACCATTACCTTGATTCCAAAACCAGACAAAGATCCCATCAAAAAGGAGAATTAGAGACCAATATCCTTGATGAACATCGATGCAAAAATTCTCACCAAAATACTAGCCAAGAGGACCCAACAGTACATGAAAAGGAGTATTCACCATGACCAAGTGGGATTTATCCCTGGGCTGCAAGGCTGGTTCAACATCCGCAAATCAGTCAACGTGATCAAATACATTAACAAAAGAAAGAACGAGAATCATATGATCCTCCCAAGAGATGCAGAAAAAGCATTGGACAAAGTACAGCAACCTTTCTGGATCAAAACTCTTCAGAGTATAGGGACAGCGGGTACATACCTCAATATCATAAAAGCCATCTACGAAAACGCTACAGCGAATATCATTCTCAATGGGGAAAAGCTGAGATCTTTTCCCCCAAAGTCAGCAACGCGGCAGGGATAGCCACTCTCACCACTGCTATTCAACATAGTATTAGAAGTCCTAGCCACAGCAATCAGACAACAAAAAGTAATCCAAGGCATCCAAATCGGCAGAGAGGAAGTCAAACTCTCACTCTTGGCAGATGATATGATACTTTATGTGGAAAACCCAAAAGACTCCACCCCAAAACTGCTAGAACTCACACAGCAATTCCGTCAAGTAGCAGGCTATAAAATCAATGCACAGGAATCAGTGGCATTCCTATACAACAACAACAAGACAGAAGAGAGACAAATCAAGGAGTCGATCCCATTCACAACTGCACCCAAAACCAGAAGAGACCTAGCAATATATTGAACCCAAGAGGCAAGGGATCTGTACTCAGAAAACTACAAAATACGAAGGAAAGAAATTGAAGAAGACACAAAGAAACGGAAAAACGTTCCATGCTCATGGATTGGGAGAACCAACACTGTGAAGAGGTCAATGCTACCTAGAGCAATCTACACATGCAATGCAATCCCCATCAAAATACCATCCACTTTTTTCCACGAAATGGAACAAATAACCCTAAAATTTGAATGGAACCTGAAGAGACCCCGAGTAGCCAGAGGAATATTGAGAAAGAAAAGCAAAGCTGGCGGCATCACAATTCTGGACTTCCAGCTCTATGACAAAGCTGTCATCATCAAGACAGTATGGTACTGGCACAAAAACAGACACATGGATCCATGGAACAGAATCGAGAGCCCAGAAATGGACCCTCAACTCTATGGTCAACTTATCTTTGACAGAGCAGGAAGGAATGTCCAATGGCAAAAAGAGAGTCTCTTCAACAACTGGTGTTGGGAGAATTGGACAGCCCCATGCAGAAGAATGACACTGGACCATTTCCTGACACCACACACAGAAGTAGACGCCAAATGTTTGAAAGACCTCAATGTGAGACAGGAGTCCATCAAAATCCTAAAGGAGGACACAGGTAGCAAGCTCTTCGACCTCAGCCGCAGCAACTTCTTCCTAGAAACATCACCAAAGGCACGGGAAGCCAGGGCAAAAATGAACTATTGGGATTTCATCAAGATAAAAAGCTTTGGCACAGCAAAAGAAACAGTCCACAAAACCAAAAGACAACCGACAGAATGGGAGAAATTATTTGCAAATGACATATCAGATAAAGGGCTACTATCCAATATGTATAAAAACTTATCAAACTCAACACCCAAAGAACAAATAATCCAATCAAGAAATAGGCAGAAGACATGAACAGACATTTTTCCAAAGAAGACATCCAAATGGCCCACAGGCACATGAAAAAGTGCTCAACACGGCTCGGCATCAGGGAAATCCAAATCAAAACCTCAATGAGATACCACCTCACACCCGTCAGAATGGCTCAAATGAACAAGTCAGGGAACGACAGAGGTTGGCGGGGATGTGGAGAAAGGGGAACCCTCCTACACTGGTGGTGGGAATGCAAGCTGGTGCAACCCCTCTGGAAAAGTGTATGTAGGTTCCTCAAACAGTTATAATTAGAGCTACCATTCGATCCAGCAATTGCACTCCTGGGTATTTACCCCAAAGATACAAATGTAGGGACCCGAAGCGGTACGTGCACCCCATTGTTTATAGCAGCAATATCCACAATAGCCAAACGGTGGAAAGAGCCAAGATGTCCATCGAACGATGAATGGATAAAGAAGAGGTGGTATATATATACACAATGGACTATTACGCAGCCATCAAAAGGAATGAGGTGTTGCCATGGACAACGACGTGCATGGAACTGGAGGGTCCGAAGATTAGTGAAATAAGTCAATCAGAGAAAGACATGTATCATATGACCTCAGTGATATGAGGGATTCTTAATCTCAGGAACCGAGTGAGGCTTGCTGGAGTGGTCGGGGGGGGGATGGGGTGGCTGGGTGATAGACTTTGGGGAAGGTATGAGCTACGGTGAGCGCTGTGAATTGTGTAAGACTGTTGAATCACAGATCTGTACTTCTGAAACAAATAACGCAACATATTTTAAGAATAAAGGAAAACAAGGAGACAGCAGGAGAGGAAGAATGAAGGGGAGTTAGTGAGAGGGGGAGACGGACCAGGAGAGATGATGGATTCTGAAAAAAAATCCGAGGTTTCTAGAGGGGAGGTGGGTCGGTGGATTGGTTTGACTGGTGATGGTTATTAAAGAGGGCACATTCTGCATGGAGCACTGTGTGTTAGGAACAAACAATGAATCATGGGACAGTACACCAAAACAAATGATGTAGTACATGGTGATTAACAAAGCAATAAAAAACAAAGACTGTAATAAGAGATGAAGAAGGACACTATATCCTACTTAAAGGGTCTATCCAACAAGAAGATCTCACAATTGTAAATATCTATGCCCCGAACATGGGAGCATCCAATTATATAAGGCAATTAAGAAGAAAAGCAAAGAAACACATTGACCACCATACAATCATAGTGGGGGACTTTAACACCCCCCTGACTGAAATGGCCAGATCATCTAAGCAAAAGATCAACAAGGAAATAAAGACTTTAAATGACACACTGGACCAAATGGACTTCACAGACATATTCAGAACGTTCCATCCCAATGCAACGGAATACACATTCTTCTCTAGTGCCCATGGAACATTCTCCAGAATGGATCACATCCTAGGTCACAAATCAGGTCTCAACCGGTACCCAAAGATTGGGATCATTCCCTGCACATTTTCAGACCACAATGTTTTGAAACTAGAACTCAATCACAAGAGGAGAGTCGGAAAGAACTCAAATACATGGAGGCTAAAGAGCATCCTACGAAAGAATGAATGGGTCAACCAGGAAATTAAAGAAGAATTTAAAAAGTTCTTGGAAACCAATGAAAATGAAAACTCAACTGTCCAAAATCTTTGGGATACAGCCAAGGCAGTCCTGCGAGGAAAGTATATAGCAATACAAGCCTTTCTCAAGAAACAAGAAAGGTCTCAAATACACACCCAACCCTACACCTAAAGGAGCTGGAGAAAGAACGGCAAATAAAGCCTAAACCCAGCAGGAGAAGAGAAATCATGCAGTTCAGAGCAGAAATCAATGAAATAGAACCCAGAAGAACAGTAGAAGTGATCAACGGAACTAGGAGCTGGTACTTTGAAAGAATTCACAAGATTGATACACCCCTGTCCAGGCTGATCAAAAAGAAAAGAGAAATGACCCAAATCAACAACATCATGAATGAAAGAGGAGAGATCACAAACAACACCAAAGAAATACAAACAATTATAAGAACGTAATCTGAGCAACCCTAGGGCAGCAAATTCCATAACCTGGAAGAAATGGGTGCATTCCTAGAGATGTGTCAACTAACAAAACTGACCCAGGAAGAAATAGAAAACAAGAACAGTCCTATAACCACGAAGGCAATTGAAGTAGTCATCAAAAACCTCCCAAGAAACCAAAGCCCAGGGCCAGATGGTTTCCCAGGGGAATTCTATCAGACATTTAAAGAAGAATTAATACCTATTCTCCTGAAACTGGTCCAAACAATAGAAATGGAAGGAAAACTTCCAAACTCATTTATGAGGCCACCATTACCTTGATTCCAAAACCAGACAAAGATCCCATCAAAAGGAGAATTAGAGACCAATATCCTTGATGAACATCGATGCAAAAATTCTCACCAAAACTCTAGCCAAGAGGACACAACAGTACATGAAAAGGAGTCTTCACCATGACCAAGTGGGATTTATCCCTGGGCTGCAAGGCTGGTTCAACATCCGCAAATCAGTCAACGTGATCAAATACATTAACAAAAGAAAGAACGAGAATCATATGATCCTCTCAATAGATGCAGAAAAAGCATTGGACAAAGTACAGCACCCTTTCTGGATCAAAACTCTTCAGAGTATAGGGACAGCGGGTACATACCTCAATATCATAAAAGCCATCTACCAAAACCCTACAGCGAATATCATTCTCAATGGGGAAAAGCTGAGATCTTTTCCCCTAAGGTCAGGAACGCGGCAGGGATAGCCAATCTCACCACTGCTATTCAACATAGTATTAGAAGTCCTAGCCACAGCAATCAGACAACAAAAAGTAATCCAAGGCATCCAAATCGGCAGAGAGGAAGTCAAACTCTCACTCTTTGCAGATGATATGATACTTTATGTGGAAAACCCAAAAGACTCCACCCCAAAACTGCTAGAACTCACACAGCAATTCCGTCAAGTAGCAGGCTATAAAATCAATGCACAGGAATCAGTGGCATTCCTATACACCAACAACAAGACAGAAGAGAGACAAATCAAGGAGTCGATCCCATTCACAACTGCACCCAAAACCAGAAGAGACCTAGGAATATATTCATCCCAAGAGGCAAAGGATCTGTACTCAGAAAACTACAAAATACGCAGGAAAGAAATTGAAGAAGACACAAAGAAACGGAAAAACTTTCCATGCTCATGGATTGGGAGAACCAACATTGTGAAGAGGTCAATGCTACCTAGAGCAATCTACACATGCAATGCAATCCCCATCAAAATACCATCCACTTTTTTCCAGGAAATGGAACAAATACTCCTAAAATTTGAATGGAACCAGAAGAGACCCCGAATAGCCAGAGGAATATTGAGAAAGAAAAGCAAAGCTGGCGGCATCACAATTCTGGACTTCCAGCTCTATGACAAAGCTGTCATCATCAAGACAGTATGGTACTGGCACAAAAACAGACACATGGATCCATGGAACAGAATCGAGAGCCCAGAAATGGACCCTCAACTCTATGGTCAACTTATCTTTGACAGAGCAGGAAGGAATGTCCAATGGCAAAAAGAGAGTCTCTTCAACAACTGGTGTTGGGAGAATTGGACAGCCCCATGCAGAAGAATGACACTGGACCATTTCCTGACACCACACACAGAAGTAGACGCCAAATGGTTGAAAGACCTCAATGTGAGACAGGAGTCCATCAAAATCCTAAAGGAGAACACAGGTAGCAAGCTCTTCGACCTCAGCCGCAGCAACTTCTTCCTAGAAACATCACCAAAGGCACGGGAAGCCAGGGCAAAAATGAACTATTGGGATTTCATCAAGATAAAAAGCTTTGGCACAGCAAAAGAAACAGTCCACAAAACCAAAAGACAACCGACAGAATGGGAGAAATTATTTGCAAATGACCTATCAGATAAAGGGCTACTATCCAATATGTATAAAAACTTATCAAACTCAACACCCAAAGAACAAATAATCCAATCAAGAAATAGGCAGAAGACATGAACAGACATTTTTCCAAAGAAGACATCCAAATGGCCCACAGGCACATGAAAAAGTGCTCAACACGGCTCGGCATCAGGGAAATCCAAATCAAAACCTCAATGAGATACCACCTCACACCCGTCAGAATGGCTCAAATGAACAAGTCAGGGAACGACAGAGGTTGGCGGGGATGTGGAGAAAGGGGAAAACTCCTACACTGGTGGTGGGAATGCAAGCTGGTGCAACCCCTCTGGAAAAGTGTATGGAGGTTCCTCAAACAGTTATAATTAGAGCTACCATTCGATCCAGCAATTGCACTCCTGGGTATTTACCCCAAAGATACAAATGTAGGGACCCGAAGCGGTACGTGCACCCCATTGTTTATAGCAGCAATATCCACAATAGCCAAACGGTGGAAAGAGCCAAGATGTCCATCGACAGATGAATGGATAAAGAAGAGGTGGTATATATATACACAATGGACTATTACGCAGCCATCAAAAGGAATGAGGTGTTGCCATGGACAACGACGTGGATGGAACTGGAGGGTCCGACGATTAGTGAAATAAGTCAATCAGAGAAAGACATGTATCATATGACCTCACTGATATGAGGGATTCTTAATCTCAGGAACAGAGTGAGGCTTGCTGGAGTGGTCGGGGGGGGGGATGGGGTGGCTGGGTGATAGACTTTGGGGAGGGTATGAGCTACGGTGAGCGCTGTGAATTGTGTAAGACTGTTGAATCACAGATCTGTACTTCTGAAACAAATAACGCAACATATTTTAAGAATAAAGGAAAACAAGGAGACAGCAGGAGAGGAAGAATGAAGGGGAGTTAGTGAGAGGGGGAGACGGACCAGGAGAGATGATGGATTCTGAAAAAAAATCCGAGGTTTCTAGAGGGGAGGTGGGTCGGTGGATTGGTTTGACTGGTGATGGTTATTAAAGAGGGCACATTCTGCATGGAGCACTGTGTGTTAGGAACAAACAATGAATCATGGGACAGTACACCAAAACAAATGATGTAGTACATGGTGATTAACAAAGCAATAAAAAACAAAGACTGTAATAAGAGATGAAGAAGGACACTATATCCTCCTTAAAGGGTCTATCCAACAAGAAGATCTCACAATTGTAAATATCTATGCCCCGAACATGGGAGCATCCAATTATATAAGGCAATTAAGAAGAAAAGCAAAGAAACACATTGACCACCATACAATCATAGTGGGGGACTTTAACACCCCCCTGACTGAAATGGCCAGATCATCTAAGCAAAAGATCAACAAGGAAATAAAGACTTTAAATGACACACTGGACCAAATGGACTTCACAGACATATTCAGAACGTTCCATCCCAATGCAACGGAATACACATTCTTCTCTAGTGCCCATGGAACATTCTCCAGAATGGATCACATCCTAGGTCACAAATCAGGTCTCAACCGGTACCCAAAGATTGGGATCATTCCCTGCACATTTTCAGACCACAATGCTTTGAAACTAGAACTCAATCACAAGAGGAAAGTGGGAAAGAACTCAAATACATGGAGGCTAAAGAGCATCCTACGAAAGAATGAATGGGTCAACCAGGAAATTAAAGAAGAATTTAAAAAGTTCATGGAAACCAATGAAAATGAAAACTCAACTGTCCAAAATCTTTGGGATACAGCCAAGGCAGTCCTGCGAGGAAAGTATATAGCAATACAAGCCTTTCTCAAGAAACAAGAAAGGTCTCAAATACACACCCAACCCTACACCTAAAGGAGCTGGAGAAAGAACGGCAAATAAAGCCTAAACCCAGCAGGAGAAGAGAAATCATGCAGTTCAGAGCAGAAATCAATGAAATAGAACCCAGAAGAACAGTAGAAGTGATCAACGGAACTAGGAGCTGGTACTTTGAAAGAATTCACAAGATTGATACACCCCTGTCCAGGCTGATCAAAAAGAAAAGAGAAATGACCCAAATCAACAAAATCATGAATGAAAGAGGAGAGATCACAAACAACACCAAAGAAATACAAACAATTATAAGAACGTAATCTGAGCAACCCTAGGGCAGCAAATTCCATAACCTGGAAGAAATGGGTGCATTCCTAGAGATGTGTCAACTAACAAAACTGACCCAGGAAGAAATAGAAAACATGAACAGTCCTATAACCACGAAGGCAATTGAAGTAGTCATCAAAAACCTCCCAAGAAACCAAAGCCCAGGGCCAGATGGTTTCCCAGGGGAATTCTATCAGACATTTAAAGAAGAATTAATACCTATTCTCCTGAAACTGTTCCAAACAATAGAAATGGAAGGAAAACTTCCAAACTCATTTATGAGGCCACCATTACCTTGATTCCAAAACCAGACAAAGATCCCATCAAAAAGGAGAATTAGAGACCAATATCCTTGATGAACATCGATGCAAAAATTCTCACCAAAACTCTAGCCAAGAGGACACAACAGTACATGAAAAGGAGTCTTCACCATGACCAAGTGGGATTTATCCCTGGGCTGCAAGCCTGGTTCCACATCCGCAAATCAGTCAACGTGATCAAATACATTAACAAAAGAAAGAACGAGAATCATATGATCCTCTCAATAGATGCAGAAAAAGCATTGGACAAAGTACAGCACCCTTTCTGGATCAAAACTCTTCAGAGTATAGGGACAGCGGGTACATACCTCAATATCATAAAAGCCATCTACGAAAACCCTACAGCGAATATCATTCTCAATGGGGAAAAGCTGAGATCTTTTCCCCTAAGGTCAGGAACGCGGCAGGGATAGCCAATCTCACCACTGCTATTCAACATAGTATTAGAAGTCCTAGCCACAGCAATCAGACAACAAAAAGTAATCCAAGGCATCCAAATCGGCAGAGAGGAAGTCAAACTCTCACTCTTTGCAGATGATATGATACTTTATGTGGAAAACCCAAAAGACTCCACCCCAAAACTGCTAGAACTCACACAGCAATTCCGTCAAGTAGCAGGCTATAAAATCAATGCACAGGAATCAGTGGCATTCCTATACACCAACAACAAGACAGAAGACAGACAAATCAAGGAGTCGATCCCATTCACAACTGCACCCAAAACCAGAAGAGACCTAGGAATATATTCATCCCAAGAGGCAAAGGATCTGTACTCAGAAAACTACAAAATACGCAGGAAAGAAATTGAAGAAGACACAAAGAAACGGAAAAACGTTCCATGCTCATGGATTGGGAGAACCAACATTGTGAAGAGGTCAATGCTACCTAGAGCAATCTACACATGCAATGCAATCCCCATCAAAATACCATCCACTTTTTTCCAGGAAATGGAACAAATACTCCTAAAATTTGAATGGAACCAGAAGAGACCCCGAATAGCCAGAGGAATATTGAGAAAGAAAAGCAAAGCTGGCGGCATCACAATTCTGGACTTCCAGCTCTATGACAAAGCTGTCATCATCAAGACAGTATGGTACTGGCACAAAAACAGACACATGGATCCATGGAACAGAATCGAGAGCCCAGAAATGGACCCTCAACTCTATGGTCAACTTATCTTTGACAGAGCAGGAAGGAATGTCCAATGGCAAAAAGAGAGTCTCTTCAACAACTGGTGTTGGGAGAATTGGACAGCCCCATGCAGAAGAATGACACTGGACCATTTCCTGACACCACACACAGAAGTAGACGCCAAATGGTTGAAAGACCTCAATGTGAGACAGGAGTCCATCAAAATCCTAAAGGAGAACACAGGTAGCAAGCTCTTCGACCTCAGCCGCAGCAACTTCTTCCTAGAAACATCACCAAAGGCACGGGAAGCCAGGGCAAAAATGAACTATTGGGATTTCATCAAGATAAAAAGCTTTGGCACAGCAAAAGAAACAGTCCACAAAACCAAAAGACAACCGACAGAATGGGAGAAATTATTTGCAAATGACCTATCAGATAAAGGGCTACTATCCAATATGTATAAAAACTTAACAAACTCAACACCCAAAGAACAAATAATCCAATCAAGAAATAGGCAGAAGACATGAACAGACATTTTTCCAAAGAAGACATCCAAATGGCCCACAGGCACATGAAAAAGTGCTCAACACGGCTCGGCATCAGGGAAATCCAAATCAAAACCTCAATGAGATACCACCTCACACCCGTCAGAATGGCTCAAATGAACAAGTCAGGGAACGACAGAGGTTGGCGGGGATGTGGAGAAAGGGGAACCCTCCTACACTGGTGGTGGGAATGCAAGCTGGTGCAACCCCTCTGGAAAAGTGTATGGAGGTTCCTCAAACAGTTATAATTAGAGCTACCATTCGATCCAGCAATTGCACTCCTGGGTATTTACCCCAAAGATACAAATGTAGGGACCCGAAGCGGTATGTGCACCCCATTGTTTATAGCAGCAATATCCACAATAGCCAAACGGTGGAAAGAGCCAAGATGTCCATCGACAGATGAATGGATAAAGAAGAGGTGGTATATATATATACACAATGGACTATTACGCAGCCATCAAAAGGAATGAGGTGTTGCCATGGACAACGACGTGGATGGAACTGGAGGGTCCGACGATTAGTGAAATAAGTCAATCAGAGAAAGACATGTATCATATGACCTCACTGATATGAGGGATTCTTAATCTCAGGAACAGAGTGAGGCTTGCTGGAGTGGTCGGGGGGGGGGATGGGGTGGCTGGGTGATAGACTTTGGGGAGGGTATGAGCTACGGTGAGCGCTGTGAATTGTGTAAGACTGTTGAATCACAGATCTGTACTTCTGAAACAAATAACGCAACATATTTTAAGAATAAAGGAAAACAAGGAGACAGCAGGAGAGGAAGAATGAAGGGGAGTTAGTGAGAGGGGGAGACGGACCAGGAGAGATGATGGATTCTGAAAAAAAATCCGAGGTTTCTAGAGGGGAGGTGGGTCGGTGGATTGGTTTGACTGGTGATGGTTATTAAAGAGGGCACATTCTGCATGGAGCACTGTGTGTTAGGAACAAACAATGAATCATGGGACAGTACACCAAAACAAATGATGTAGTACATGGTGATTAACAAAGCAATAAAAAACAAAGACTGTAATAAGAGATGAAGAAGGACACTATATCCTACTTAAAGGGTCTATCCAACAAGAAGATCTCACAATTGTAAATATCTATGCCCCGAACATGGGAGCATCCAATTATATAAGGCAATTAAGAAGAAAAGCAAAGAAACACATTGACCACCATACAATCATAGTGGGGGACTTTAACACCCCCCTGACTGAAATGGCCAGATCATGTAAGCAAAAGATCAACAAGGAAATAAAGACTTTAAATGACACACTGGACCAAATGGACTTCACAGACATATTCAGAACGTTCCATCCCAATGCAACAGAATACACATTCTTCTCTAGTGCCCATGGAACATTCTCCAGAATGGATCACATCCTAGGTCACAAATCAGGTCTCAACCGGTACCCAAAGATTGGGATCATTCCCTGCACATTTTCAGACCACAATGCTTTGAAACTAGAACTCAATCACAAGAGGAAAGTGGGAAAGAACTCAAATACATGGAGGCTAAAGAGCATCCTACGAAAGAATGAATGGGTCAACCAGGAAATTAAAGAAGAATTTAAAAAGTTCATGGAAACCAATGAAAATGAAAACTCAACTGTCCAAAATCTTTGGGATACAGCCAAGGCAGTCCTGCGAGGAAAGTATATAGCAATACAAGCCTTTCTCAAGAAACAAGAAAGGTCTCAAATACACACCCAACCCTACACCTAAAGGAGCTGGAGAAAGAACGGCAAATAAAGCCTAAACCCAGCAGGAGAAGAGAAATCATGCAGTTCAGAGCAGAAATCATTGAAATAGAACCCAGAAGAACAGTAGAAGTGATCAACGGAACTAGGAGCTGGTACTTTGAAAGAATTCACAAGATTGATACACCCCTGTCCAGGCTGATCAAAAAGAAAAGAGAAATGACCCAAATCAACAAAATCATGAATGAAAGAGGAGAGATCACAAACAACACCAAAGAAATACAAACAATTATAAGAACGTAATCTGAGCAACCCTAGGGCAGCAAATTCCATAACCTGGAAGAAATGGGTGCATTCCTAGAGATGTGTCAACTAACAAAACTGACCCAGGAAGAAATAGAAAACATGAACAGTCCTATAACCACGAAGGCAATTGAAGTAGTCATCAAAAACCTCCCAAGAAACCAAAGCCCAGGGCCAGATGGTTTCCCAGGGGAATTCTATCAGACATTTAAAGAAGAATTAATACCTATTCTCCTGAAACTGTTCCAAACAATAGAAATGGAAGGAAAACTTCCAAACTCATTTATGAGGCCACAATTACCTTGATTCCAAAACCAGACAAAGATCCCATCAAAAAGGAGAATTAGAGACCAATATCCTTGATGAACATCGATGCAAAAATTCTCACCAAAACTCTAGCCAAGAGGACACAACAGTACATGAAAAGGAGTCTTCACCATGACCAAGTGGGATTTATCCCTGGGCTGCAAGGCTGGTTCAACATCCGCAAATCAGTCAACGTGATCAAATACATTAACAAAAGAAAGAACGAGAATCATATGATCCTCTCAATAGATGCAGAAAAAGCATTGGACAAAGTACAGCACCCTTTCTGGATCAAAACTCTTCAGAGTATAGGGACAGCGGGTACATACCTCAATATCATAAAAGCCATCTACGAAAACCCTACAACGAATATCATTCTCAATGGGGAAAAGCTGAGATCTTTTCCCCTAAGGTCAGGAACGCGGCAGGGATAGCCAATCTCACCACTGCTATTCAACATAGTATTAGAAGTCCTAGCCACAGCAATCAGACAACAAAAAGTAATCCAATGCATCCAAATCGGCAGAGAGGAAGTCAAACTCTCACTCTTTGCAGATGATATGATACTTTATGTGGAAAACCCAAAAGACTCCACCCCAAAACTGCTAGAACTCACACAGCAATTCCGTCAAGTAGCAGGCTATAAAATCAATGCACAGGAATCAGTGGCATTCCTATACACCAACAACAAGACAGAAGAGAGACAAATCAAGGAGTCGATCCCATTCACAACTGCACCCAAAACCAGAAGAGACCTAGGAATATATTCATCCCAAGAGGCAAAGGATCTGTACTCAGAAAACTACAAAATACGCAGGAAAGAAATTGAAGAAGACACAAAAAACGGAAAAACGTTCCATGCTCATGGATTGGGAGAACCAACATTGTGAAGAGGTCAATGCTACCTAGAGCAATCTACACATGCAATGCAATCCCCATCAAAATACCATCCACTTTTTTCCAGGAAATGGAACAAATACTCCTAAAATTTGAATGGAACCAGAAGAGACCCCGAATAGCCAGAGGAATATTGAGAAAGAAAAGCAAAGCTGGCGGCATCACAATTCTGGACTTCCAGCTCTATGACAAAGCTGTCATCATCAAGACAGTATGGTACTGGCACAAAAACAGACACATGGATCCATGGAACAGAATCGAGAGCCCAGAAATGGACCCTCAACTCTATGGTCAACTTATCTTTGACAGAGCAGGAAGGAATGTCCAATGGCAAAAAGAGAGTCTCTTCAACAACTGGAGTTGGGAGAATTGGACAGCCCCATGCAGAAGAATGACACTGGACCATTTCCTGACACCACACACAAAAGTAGACTCCAAATGGTTGAAAGACCTCAATGTGAGACAGGAGTCCATCAAAATCCTAAAGGAGAACACAGGTAGCAAGCACTTCGACCTCAGCCGCAGCAACTTCTTCCTAGAAACATCACCAAAGGCACGGGAAGCCAGGGCAAAAATGAACTATTGGGATTTCATCAAGATAAAAAGCTTTGGCACAGCAAAAGAAACAGTCCACAAAACCAAAAGACAACCGACAGAATGGGAAAAATTATTTGCAAATGACCTATCAGATAAAGGGCTACTACCCAATATGTATAAAAACTTATCAAACTCAACACCCAAAGAACAAATAATCCAATCAAGAAATAGGCAGAAGACATGAACAGACATTTTTCCAAAGAAGACATCCAAATGGCCCACAGGCACATGAAAAAGTGCTCAACACGGCTTGGCATCAGAGAAATCCAAATGAAAACCACAATGAGATACCACCTCACACCCGTCAGAATGGCTCAAATGAACAAGTCAGGGAACGACAGAGTTTGGCGGGGATGTGGAGATAGGGGAACCCGCCGACACTGGTGGTGGGAATGCAAGCTGCTGCAACCCCTCTGGAAAACAGTATGGAGGTTCCTCACACAGTTGAAATTAGAGCTACCATTCGATCCAACATTTGCACTCCTGGGTATTTACCCCAAAGATACAAATGTAGGGACCCGAAGCGGTACGTGCACCCCATTGTTTATAGCAGCAATGTCCACAATAGCCAAACTGTCGAAACAGCCAAGATGTCCATCGACAGATGAATGGATAAAGAAGAGGTGGTATATATATACACAATGGACTATTACGCAGCCATCAAAAGGAATGAGATGTTGCCATGGACAACGACGTGGATGGAACTGGAGGGTCCGACGATTAGTGAAATAAGTCAATCAGAGAAAGACATGTATCATATGACCCCACTGATATGAGGGATTCTTAATCTCAGGAACAGAGTGAGGCTTGCTGGAGTGGTCGGGGGTGGGAGGGATGGGGTGGCTGGGTGATGGACATTGGGGAGGGTATGAGCTACGGTGAGCGCTGTGAATTGTGTAAGACTGTTGAATCACAGATCTGTACTTCTGAAACAACGCAACATATTTTAAGAATAAAGGAAAAGAAGGAGACAGCAGGAGTGGAAGAATGAAGGGGAGTTAGTGAGAGGATGAGACGGACCAGGAGAGATGATGGGTTCTGAAAAAAAATCTGAGGTTTCTAGAGGGGAGGTGGGTCGGGGGATTGGTTAGCCTGGTGGTGGGTATTAAAGAGGGCACATTCTCCATGGAGCACTGTGTGTTAGGAACAAACAATGAATCATGGGACACTACACCAAAACAAAGGATGTACTCCATGGTGATTAACAAAGCAATAAAAAACAAAGACTGTAATAAGAGATGAAGAAGGACACTATATCCTACTTAATGGGTCTATCCAACAAGAAGATCTCACAATTGTAAATATCTATGCCCCGAACATGGGAGCATCCAATTATATAAGGCAATTAAGAAGAAAAGCAAAGAAACACATTGACCACCATACAATCATAGTGGGGGACTTTAACACCCCCCCTGACTGAAATGGCCAGATCATCTAAGCAAAAGATCAACAAGGAAATAAAGACTTTAAATGACACACTGGACCAAATGGACTTCACAGACATATTCAGAACGTTCCATCCCAATGCAACGGAATACACATTCTTCTCTAGTGCCCATGGAACATTCTCCAGAATGGATCACATCCTAGGTCACAAATCAGGTCTCAACCGGGACCCAAAGATTGGGATCATTCCCTGCACATTTTCAGACCACAATGTTTTGAAACTAGAACTCAATCACAAGAGGAGAGTCGGAAAGAACTCAAATACATGGAGGCTAAAGAGCATCCTACGAAAGAATGAATGGGTCAACCAGGAAATTAAAGAAGAATTTAAAAAGTTCATGGAAACCAATGAAAATGAAAACTCAACTGTCCAAAATCTTTGGGATACAGCCAAGGCAGTCCTGCGAGGAAAGTATATAGCAATACAAGCCTTTCTCAAGAAACAAGAAAGGTCTCAAATACACACCCAACCCTACACCTAAAGGAGCTGGAGAAAGAACGGCAAATAAAGCCTAAACCCAGCAGGAGAAGAGAAATCATGCAGTTCAGAGCAGAAATCAATGAAATAGAACCCAGAAGAACAGTAGAAGTGATCAACGGAACTAGGAGCTGGTACTTTGAAAGAATTCACAAGATTGATACACCCCTGTCCAGCCTGGTCAAAAAGAAAAGAGAAATGACCCAAATCAACAAAATCATGAATGAAAGAGGAGAGATCACAAACAACACCAAAGAAATACAAACAATTATAAGAACGTAATCTGAGCAACCCTAGGGCAGCAAATTCCATAACCTGGAAGAAATGGGTGCATTCCTAGAGATGTGTCAACTAACAAAACTGACCCAGGAAGAAATAGAAAACATGAACAGTCCTATAACCACGAAGGCAATTGAAGTAGTCATCAAAAACCTCCCAAGAAACCAAAGCCCAGGGCCAGATGGTTTCCCAGGGGAATTCTATCAGACATTTAAAGAAGAATTAATACCTATTCTCCTGAAACTGTTCCAAACAATAGAAATGGAAGGAAAACTTCCAAACTCATTTATGAGGCCACCATTACCTTGATTCCAAAACCAGACAAAGATCCCATCAAAAAGGAGAATTAGAGACCAATATCCTTGATGAACATCGATGCAAAAATTCTCACCAAAATACTAGCCAAGAGGACCCAACAGTACATGAAAAGGAGTATTCACCATGACCAAGTGGGATTTATCCCTGGGCTGCAAGGCTGGTTCAACATCCGCAAATCAGTCAACGTGATCAAATACATTAACAAAAGAAAGAACGAGAATCATATGATCCTCTCAATAGATGCAGAAAAAGCATTGGACAAAGTACAGCACCCTTTCTGGATCAAAACTCTTCAGAGTATAGGGACAGCGGGTACATACCTCAATATCATAAAAGCCATCTACGAAAACGCTACAGCGAATATCATTCTCAATGGGGAAAAGCTGAGATCTTTTCCCCTAAAGTCAGCAACGCGGCAGGGATAGCCACTCTCACCACTGCTATTCAACATAGTATTAGAAGTCCTAGCCACAGCAATCAGACAACAAAAAGTAATCCAAGGCATCCAAATCGGCAGAGAGGAAGTCAAACTCTCACTCTTGGCAGATGATATGATACTTTATGTGGAAAACCCAAAAGACTCCACCCCAAAACTGCTAGAACTCACACAGCAATTCCGTCAAGTAGCAGGCTATAAAATCAATGCACAGGAATCAGTGGCATTCCTATACAACAACAACAAGACAGAAGAGAGACAAATCAAGGAGTCGATCCCATTCACAACTGCACCCAAAACCAGAAGAGACCTAGGAATATA
Source organism: Eumetopias jubatus (assembly GCF_037043125.1). Classification (NCBI taxonomy): domain Eukaryota; kingdom Metazoa; phylum Chordata; class Mammalia; order Carnivora; family Otariidae; genus Eumetopias; species Eumetopias jubatus. The sequence continues at coordinate 2,730,330 of NW_028274825.1, forward strand.
TTGAACCCAAGAGGCAAGGGATCTGTACTCAGAAAACTACAAAATACGCAGGAAAGAAATTGAAGAAGACACAAAGAAACGGAAAAACGTTCCATGCTCATGGATTGGGAGAACCAACCTTGTGAAGAGGTCAATGCTACCTAGAGCAATCTACACATGCAATGCAATCCCCATCAAAATAGCATCCACTTTTTTCCACGAAATGGAACAAATAATCCTAAAATTTGAATGGAACCTGAAGAGACCCCGAGTAGCCAGAGGAATATTGAGAAAGAAAAGCAAAGCTGGCGGCATCACAATTCTGGACTTCCAGCTCTATGACAAAGCTGTCATCATCAAGACAGTATGGTACTGGCACAAAAACAGACACATGGATCCATGGAACAGAATCGAGAGCCCAGAAATGGACCCTCAACTCTATGGTCAACTTATCTTTGACAGAGCAGGAAGGAATGTCCAATGGCAAAAAGAGAGTCTCTTCAACAATTGGTGTTGGGAGAATTGGACAGCCCCATGCAGAAGAATGACACTGGACCGTTTCCTGACACCACACACAGAAGTAGACGCCAAATGGTTGAAAGACCTCAATGTGAGACAGGAGTCCATCAAAATCCTAAAGGAGAACACAGGTAGCAAGCTCTTCGACCTCAGCCGCAGCAACTTCTTCCTAGAAACATCACCAAAGGCACGGGAAGCCAGGGCAAAAATGAACTATTGGGATTTCATCAAGATAAAAAGCTTTGGCACAGCAAAAGAAACAGTCCACAAAACCAAAAGACAACCGACAGAATGGGAGAAATTATTTGCAAATGACCTATCAGATAAAGGGCTACTATCCATTATGTATAAAAACTTATCAAACTCAACACCCAAAGAACAAATAATCCAATCAAGAAATAGGCAGAAGACATGAACAGACATTTTTCCAAAGAAGACATCCAAATGGCCCACAGGCACATGAAAAAGTGCTCAACACGGCTCGGCATCAGGGAAATCCAAATCAAAACCTCAATGAGATACCACCTCACACCCGTCAGAATGGCTCAAATGAACAAGTCAGGGAACGACAGAGGTTGGCGGGGATGTGGAGAAAGGGGAACCCTCCTACACTGGTGGTGGGAATGCAAGCTGGTGCAACCCCTCTGGAAAAGTGTATGGAGGTTCCTCAAACAGTTATAATTAGAGCTACCATTCGATCCAGCAATTGCACTCCTGGGTCTTTACCCCAAAGATACAAATGTAGGGACCCGAAGCGGTACGTGCACCCCATTGTTTATAGCAGCAATATCCACAATAGCCAAACGGTGGAAAGAGCCAAGATGTCCATCGACAGATGAATGGATAAAGAAGAGGTGGTATATATATACACAATGGACTATTACGCAGCCATCAAAAGGAATGAGGTGTTGCCATGGACAACGACGTGGATGGAACTGGAGGGTCCGACGATTAGTGAAATAAGTCAATCAGAGAAAGACATGTATCATATGACCTCACTGATATGAGGGATTCTTAATCTCAGGAACAGAGTGAGGCTTGCTGGAGTGGCCGGGGGGGGGGATGGGGTGGCTGGGTGATAGACTTTGGGGAGGGTATGAGCTACGGTGAGCGCTGTGAATTGTGTAAGACTGTTGAATCACAGATCTGTACTTCTGAAACAAATAACGCAACATATTTTAAGAATAAAGGAAAACAAGGAGACAGCAGGAGAGGAAGAATGAAGGGGAGTTAGTGAGAGGGGGAGACGGACCAGGAGAGATGATGGATTCTGAAAAAAAATCCGAGGTTTCTAGAGGGGAGGTGGGTCGGTGGATTGGTTTGACTGGTGATGGTTATTAAAGAGGGCACATTCTGCATGGAGCACTGTGTGTTAGGAACAAACAATGAATCATGGGACAGTACACCAAAACAAATGATGTAGTACATGGTGATTAACAAAGCAATAAAAAACAAAGACTGTAATAAGAGATGAAGAAGGACACTATATCCTACTTAAAGGGTCTATCCAACAAGAAGATCTCACAATTGTAAATATCTATGCCCCGAACATGGGAGCATCCAATTATATAAGGCAATTAAGAAGAAAAGCAAAGAAACACATTGACCACCATACAATCATAGTGGGGGACTTTAACACCCCCCTGACTGAAATGGCCAGATCATCTAAGCAAAAGATCAACAAGGAAATAAAGACTTTAAATGACACACTGGACCAAATGGACTTCACAGACATATTCAGAACGTTCCATCCCAATGCAACGGAATACACATTCTTCTCTAGTGCCCATGGAACATTCTCCAGAATGGATCACATCCTAGGTCACAAATCAGGTCTCAACCGGTACCCAAAGATTGGGATCATTCCCTGCACATTTCCGACCACAATGCTTTGAAACTAGAACTCAATCACAAGAGGAAAGTGGGAAAGAACTCAAATACATGGAGGCTAAAGAGCATCCTACGAAAGAATGAATGGGTCAACCAGGAAATTAAAGAAGAATTTAAAAAGTTCATGGAAACCAATGAAAATGAAAACTCAACTGTCCAAAATCTTTGGGATACAGCCAAGGCAGTCCTGCGAGGAAAGTATATAGCAATACAAGCCTTTCTCAAGAAACAAGAAAGGTCTCAAATACACACCCAACCCTACACCTAAAGGAGCTGGAGAAAGAACGGCAAATAAAGCCTAAACCCAGCAGGAGAAGAGAAATCATGCAGTTCAGAGCAGAAATCATTGAAATAGAACCCAGAAGAACAGTAGAAGTGATCAACGGAACTAGGAGCTGGTACTTTGAAAGAATTCACAAGATTGATACACCCCTGTCCAGGCTGATCAAAAAGAAAAGAGAAATGACCCAAATCAACAAAATCATGAATGAAAGAGGAGAGATCACAAACAACACCAAAGAAATACAAACAATTATAAGAACGTAATCTGAGCAACCCTAGGGCAGCAAATTCCATAACCTGGAAGAAATGGGTGCATTCCTAGAGATGTGTCAACTAACAAAACTGACCCAGGAAGAAATAGAAAACAAGAACATTCCTATAACCACGAAGGCAATTGAAGTAGTCATCAAAAACCTCCCAAGAAACCAAAGCCCAGGGCCAGATGGTTTCCCAGGGGAATTCTATCAGACATTTAAAGAAGAATTAATACCTATTCTCCTGAAACTGGTCCAAACAATAGAAATGGAAGGAAAACTTCCAAACTCATTTATGAGGCCACCATTACCTTGATTCCAAAACCAGACAAAGATCCCATCAAAAAGGAGAATTAGAGACCAATATCCTTGATGAACATCGATGCAAAAATTCTCACCAAAACTCTAGCCAAGAGGACCCAACAGTACATGAAAAGGAGTCTTCACCATGACCAAGTGGGATTTATCCCTGGGCTGCAAGGCTGGTTCAACATCCGCAAATCAGTCAACGTGATCAAATACATTAACAAAAGAAAGAACGAGAATCATATGATCCTCTCAATAGATGCAGAAAAAGCATTGGACAAAGTACAGCACCCTTTCTGGATCAAAACTCTTCAGAGTATAGGGACAGCGGGTACATACCTCAATATCATAAAAGCCATCTACGAAAACCCTACAGCGAATATCATTCTCAATGGGGAAAAGCTGAGATCTTTTCCCCTAAGGTCAGGAACGCGGCAGGGATAGCCAATCTCACCACTGCTATTCAACATAGTATTAGAAGTCCTAGCCACAGCAATCAGACAACAAAAAGTAATCCAAGGCATCCAAATCGGCAGAGAGGAAGTCAAACTCTCACTCTTTGCAGATGATATGATACTTTATGTGGAAAACCCAAAAGACTCCACCCCAAAACTGCTAGAACTCACACAGCAATTCCGTCAAGTAGCAGGCTATAAAATCAATGCACAGGAATCAGTGGCATTCCTATACACCAACAACAAGACAGAAGAGAGACAAATCAAGGAGTCGATCCCATTCACAACTGCACCCAAAACCAGAAGAGACCTAGGAATATATTCATCCCAAGAGGCAAAGGATCTGTACTCAGAAAACTACAAAATACGCAGGAAAGAAATTGAAGAAGACACAAAGAAACGGAAAAACTTTCCATGCTCATGGATTGGGAGAACCAACATTGTGAAGAGGTCAATGCTACCTAGAGCAATCTACACATGCAATGCAATCCCCATCAAAATACCATCCACTTTTTTCCAGGAAATGGAACAAATACTCCTAAAATTTGAATGGAACCAGAAGAGACCCCGAATAGCCAGAGGAATATTGAGAAAGAAAAGCAAAGCTGGCGGCATCACAATTCTGGACTTCCAGCTCTATGACAAAGCTGTCATCATCAAGACAGTATGGTACTGGCACAAAAACAGACACATGGATCCATGGAACAGAATCGAGAGCCCAGAAATGGACCCTCAACTCTATGGTCAACTTATCTTTGAGAGAGCAGGAAGGAATGTCCAATGGCAAAAAGAGAGTCTCTTCAACAATTGGTGTTGGGAGAATTGGACAGCCCCATGCAGAAGAATGACACTGGACCGTATCCTGACACCACACACAGAAGTAGACGCCAAATGGTTGAAAGACCTCAATGTGAGACAGGAGTCCATCAAAATCCTAAAGGAGAACACAGGTAGCAAGCTCTTCGACCTCAGCCGCAGCAACTTCTTCCTAGAAACATCACCAAAGGCACGGGAAGCCAGGGCAAAAATGAACTATTGGGATTTCATCAAGATAAAAAGCTTTGGCACAGCAAAAGAAACAGTCCACAAAACCAAAAGACAACCGACAGAATGGGAGAAATTATTTGCAAATGACCTATCAGATAAAGGGCTACTATCCATTATGTATAAAAACTTATCAAACTCAACACCCAAAGAACAAATAATCCAATCAAGAAATAGGCAGAAGACATGAACAGACATTTTTCCAAAGAAGACATCCAAATGGCCCACAGGCACATGAAAAAGTGCTCAACACGGCTCGGCATCAGGGAAATCCAAATCAAAACCTCAATGAGATACCACCTCACACCCGTCAGAATGGCTCAAATGAACAAGTCAGGGAACGACAGAGGTTGGCGGGGATGTGGAGAAAGGGGAACCCTCCTACACTGGTGGTGGGAATGCAAGCTGGTGCAACCCCTCTGGAAAAGTGTATGGAGGTTCCTCAAACAGTTATAATTAGAGCTACCATTCGATCCAGCAATTGCACTCCTGGGTCTTTACCCCAAAGATACAAATGTAGGGACCCGAAGCGGTACGTGCACCCCATTGTTTATAGCAGCAATATCCACAATAGCCAAACGGTGGAAAGAGCCAAGATGTCCATCGACAGATGAATGGATAAAGAAGAGGTGGTATATATATACACAATGGACTATTACGCAGCCATCAAAAGGAATGAGGTGTTGCCATGGACAACGACGTGGATGGAACTGGAGGGTCCGACGATTAGTGAAATAAGTCAATCAGAGAAAGACATGTATCATATGACCTCACTGACATGAGGGATTCTTAATCTCAGGAACAGAGTGAGGCTTGCTGGAGTGGTCGGGGGGGGGGATGGGGTGGCTGGGTGATAGACTTTGGGGAGGGTATGAGCTACGGTGAGCGCTGTGAATTGTGTAAGACTGTTGAATCACAGATCTGTACTTCTGAAACAAATAACGCAACATATTTTAAGAATAAAGGAAAACAAGGAGACAGCAGGAGAGGAAGAATGAAGGGGAGTTAGTGAGAGGGGGAGACGGACCAGGAGAGATGATGGATTCTGAAAAAAAATCCGAGGTTTCTAGAGGGGAGGTGGGTCGGTGGATTGGTTTGACTGGTGATGGTTATTAAAGAGGGCACATTCTGCATGGAGCACTGTGTGTTAGGAACAAACAATGAATCATGGGACAGTACACCAAAACAAATGATGTAGTACATGGTGATTAACAAAGCAATAAAAAACAAAGACTGTAATAAGAGATTAAGAAGGACACTATATCCTACTTAAAGGGTCTATCCAACAAGAAGATCTCACAATTGTAAATATCTATGCCCCGAACATGGGAGCATCCAATTATATAAGGCAATTAAGAAGAAAAGCAAAGAAACACATTGACCACCATACAATCATAGTGGGGGACTTTAACACCCCCCTGACTGAAATGGCCAGATCATCTAAGCAAAAGATCAACAAGGAAATAAAGACTTTAAATGACACACTGGACCAAATGGACTTCACAGACATATTCAGAACGTTCCATCCCAATGCAACGGAATACACATTCTTCTCTAGTGCCCATGGAACATTCTCCAGAATGGATCACATCCTAGGTCACAAATCAGGTCTCAACCGGTACCCAAAGATTGGGATCATTCCCTGCACATTTCCGACCACAATGCTTTGAAACTAGAACTCAATCACAAGAGGAAAGTGGGAAAGAACTCAAATACATGGAGGCTAAAGAGCATCCTACGAAAGAATGAATGGGTCAACCAGGAAATTAAAGAAGAATTTAAAAAGTTCATGGAAACCAATGAAAATGAAAACTCAACTGTCCAAAATCTTTGGGATACAGCCAAGGCAGTCCTGCGAGGAAAGTATATAGCAATACAAGCCTTTCTCAAGAAACAAGAAAGGTCTCAAATACACACCCAACCCTACACCTAAAGGAGCTGGAGAAAGAACGGCAAATAAAGCCTAAACCCAGCAGGAGAAGAGAAATCATGCAGTTCAGAGCAGAAATCATTGAAATAGAACCCAGAAGAACAGTAGAAGTGATCAACGGAACTAGGAGCTGGTACTTTGAAAGAATTCACAAGATTGATACACCCCTGTCCAGGCTGATCAAAAAGAAAAGAGAAATGACCCAAATCAACAAAATCATGAATGAAAGAGGAGAGATCACAAACAACACCAAAGAAATACAAACAATTATAAGAACGTAATCTGAGCAACCCTAGGGCAGCAAATTCCATAACCTGGAAGAAATGGGTGCATTCCTAGAGATGTGTCAACTAACAAAACTGACCCAGGAAGAAATAGAAAACATGAACAGTCCTATAACCACGAAGGCAATTGAAGTAGTCATCAAAAACCTCCCAAGAAACCAAAGCCCAGGGCCAGATGGTTTCCCAGGGGAATTCTATCAGACATTTAAAGAAGAATTAATACCTATTCTCCTGAAACTGTTCCAAACAATAGAAATGGAAGGAAAACTTCCAAACTCATTTATGAGGCCACCATTACCTTGATTCCAAAACCAGACAAAGATCCCATCAAAAAGGAGAATTAGAGACCAATATCCTTGATGAACATCGATGCAAAAATTCTCACCAAAACTCTAGCCAAGAGGACACAACAGTACATGAAAAGGAGTCTTCACCATGACCAAGTGGGATTTATCCCTGGGCTGCAAGGCTGGTTCAACATCCGCAAATCAGTCAACGTGATCAAATACATTAACAAAAGAAAGAACGAGAATCATATGATCCTCTCAATAGATGCAGAAAAAGCATTGGACAAAGTACAGCACCCTTTCTGGATCAAAACTCTTCAGAGTATAGGGACAGCGGGTACATACCTCAATATCATAAAAGCCATCTACGAAAACCCTACAGCGAATATCATTCTCAATGGGGAAAAGCTGAGATCTTTTCCCCTAAGGTCAGGAACGCGGCAGGGATAGCCAATCTCACCACTGCTATTCAACATAGTATTAGAAGTCCTAGCCACAGCAATCAGACAACAAAATGTAATCCAAGGCATCCAAATCGGCAGAGAGGAAGTCAAACTCTCACTCTTTGCAGATGATATGATACTTTATGTGGAAAACCCAAAAGACTCCACCCCAAAACTGCTAGAACTCACACAGCAATTCCGTCAAGTAGCAGGCTATAAAATCAATGCACAGGAATCAGTGGCATTCCTATACACCAACAACAAGACAGAAGAGAGACAAATCAAGGAGTCGATCCCATTCACAACTGCACCCAAAACCAGAAGAGACCTAGGAATATATTCATCCCAAGAGGCAAAGGATCTGTACCCAGAAAACTACAAAATACGCAGGAAAGAAATTGAAGAAGACACAAAGAAACGGAAAAACTTTCCATGCTCATGGATTGGGAGAACCAACATTGTGAAGAGGTCAATGCTACCTAGAGCAATCTACACATGCAATGCAATCCCCATCAAAATACCATCCACTTTTTTCCAGGAAATGGAACAAATACTCCTAAAATTTGAATGGAACCAGAAGAGACCCCGAATAGCCAGAGGAATATTGAGAAAGAAAAGCAAAGCTGGCGGCATCACAATTCTGGACTTCCAGCTCTATGACAAAGCTGTCATCATCAAGACAGTATGGTACTGGCACAAAAACAGACACATGGATCCATGGAACAGAATCGAGAGCCCAGAAATGGACCCTCAACTCTATGGTCAACTTATCTTTGACAGAGCAGGAAGGAATGTCCAATGGCAAAAAGAGAGTCTCTTCAACAACTGGTGTTGGGAGAATTGGACAGCCCCATGCAGAAGAATGACACTGGACCATTTCCTGACACCACATACAGAAGTAGACGCCAAATGGTTGAAAGACCTCAATGTGAGACAGGAGTCCATCAAAATCCTAAAGGAGAACACAGGTAGCAAGCTCTTCGACCTCAGCCGCAGCAACTTCTTCCTAGAAACATCACCAAAGGCACGGGAAGCCAGGGCAAAAATGAACTATTGGGATTTCATCAAGATAAAAAGCTTTGGCACAGCAAAAGAAACAGTCCACAAAACCAAAAGACAACCGACAGAATGGGAGAAATTATTTGCAAATGACCTATCAGATAAAGGGCTACTATCCAATATGTATAAAAACTTATCAAACTCAACACCCAAAGAACAAATAATCCAATCAAGAAATAGGCAGAAGACATGAACAGACATTTTTCCAAAGAAGACATCCAAATGGCCCACAGGCACATGAAAAAGTGCTCAACACGGCTCGGCATCAGGGAAATCCAAATCAAAACCTCAATGAGATACCACCTCACACCCGTCAGAATGGCTCAAATGAACAAGTCAGGGAACGACAGAGGTTGGCGGGGATGTGGAGATAGGGGACCCCGCCGACACTGGTGGTGGGAATGCAAGCTGCTGCAACCCCTCTGGAAAACAGTATGGAGGTTCCTCACACAGTTGAAATTAGAGCTACCATTCGATCCAACATTTGCACTCCTGGGTATTTACCCCAAAGATACAAATGTAGGGACCCGAAGCGGTACGTGCACCCCATTGTTTATAGCAGCAATGTCCACAATAGCCAAACGGTGGAAAGTGCCAAGATGTCCATCGACAGATGAATGGATAAAGAAGAGGTGGTATATATATACACAATGGACTGTTACGCAGCCATCAAAAGGAATGAGGTGTTGCCATGGACAACGACGTGGATGGAACTGGAGGGTCCGACGATTAGTGAAATAAGTCAATCAGAGAAAGACATGTATCATATGACCTCACTGATATGAGGGATTCCTAATCTCAGGAACAGAGTGAGGCTTGCCGCAGTGATCGGGGGGGGGGGATGGGGTGGCTGGGTGATAGACTTTGGGGAGTGTATGAGCTACGGTGAGCGCTGTGAATTGTGTAAGACTGTTGAATCACAGATCTGTACTTCTGAAACAAATAACGCAACATATTTTAAGAATAAAGGAAAACAAGGAGACAGCAGGAGAGGAAGAATGAAGGGGACTTAGTGAGAGGGGGAGACGGACCAGGAGAGATGATGGATTCTGAAAAAAAATCCGAGGTTTCTAGAGGGGAGGTGGGTCGGTGGATTGGTTTGACTGGTGATGGGTATTAAAGAGGGCACATTCTCCATGGAGCACTGTGTGTTAGGAACAAACAATGAATCATGGGACACTACACCAAAACAAATGATGTACTCCATGGTGATTAACAAAGCAATAAAAAACAAAGACTGTAATAAGAGATGAAGAAGGACACTATATCCTACTTAATGGGTCTATCCAACAAGAAGATCTCACAATTGTAAATATCTATGCCCCGAACATGGGAGCATCCAATTATATAAGGCAATTAAGAAGAAAAGCAAAGAAACACATTGACCACCATACAATCATAGTGGGGGACTTTAACACCTCCCTGACTGAAATGGCCAGATCATCTAAGCAAAAGATCAACAAGGAAATAAAGACTTTAAATGACACACTGGACCAAATGGACTTCACAGACATATTCAGAACGTTCCATCCCAATGCAACGGAATACACATTCTTCTCTAGTGCCCATGGAACATTCTCCAGAATGGATCACATCCTAGGTCACAAATCAGGTCTCAACCGGTACCCAAAGATTGGGATCATTCCCTGCACATTTTCAGACCACAATGTTTTGAAACTAGAACTCAATCACAAGAGGAGAGTCGGAAAGAACTCAAATACATGGAGGCTAAAGAGCATCCTACGAAAGAATGAATGGGTCAACCAGGAAATTAAAGAAGAATTTAAAAAGTTCATGGAAACCAATGAAAATGAAAACTCAACTGTCCAAAATCTTTGGGATACAGACAAGGCAGTCCTGCGAGGAAAGTATATAGCAATACAAGACTTTCTCAAGAAACAAGAAAGGTGTCAAATACACACCCAACCCTACACCTAAAGGAGCTGGAGAAAGAACGGCAAATAAAGCCTAAACCCAGCAGGAGAAGAGAAATCATGCAGTTCAGAGCAGAAATCAATGAAATAGAACCCAGAAGAACAGTAGAAGTGATCAACGGAACTAGGAGCTGGTACTTTGAAAGAATTCATAAGATTGAAACACCCCTGTCCAGGCTGATCAAAAAGAAAAGAGAAATGACCCAAATCAACAAAATCATGAATGAAAGAGGAGAGATCACAAACAACACCAAAGAAATACAAACAATTATAAGAACGTAATCTGAGCAACCCTAGGGCAGCAAATTCCATAACCTGGAAGAAATGGGTGCATTCCTAGAGATGTGTCAACTAACAAAACTGACCCAGGAAGAAATAGAAAACATGAACAGTCCTATAACCACGAAGGCAATTGAAGTAGTCATTAAAAACCTCCCAAGAAACCAAAGCCCAGGGCCAGATGGTTTCCCAGGGGAATTCTATCAGACATTTAAAGAAGAATTAATACCTATTCTCCTGAAACTGTTCCAAACAATAGAAATGGAAGGAAAACTTCCAAACTCATTTATGAGGCCACCATTACCTTGATTCCAAAACCAGACAAAGATCCCATCAAAAAGGAGAATTAGAGACCAATATCCTTGATGAATATCGATGCAAAAATTCTCACCAAAATACTAGCCAAGAGGACCCAACAGTACATGAAAAGGAGTATTCACCATGACCAAGTGGGATTTATCCCTGGGCTGCAAGGCTGGTTCAACATCCGCAAATCAGTCAACGTGATCAAATACATTAACAAAAGAAAGAACGAGAATCATATGATCCTCTCAATAGATGCAGAAAAAGCATTGGACAAAGTACAGCACCCTTTCTGGATCAAAACTCTTCAGAGTATAGGGACAGCGGGTACATACCTCAATATCATAAAAGCCATCTACGAAAACCCTACAGCGAATATCATTCTCAATGGGGAAAAGCTGAGATCTTTTCCCCTAAGGTTAGGAACGCGGCAGGGATAGCCAATCTCACCACTGCTATTCAACATAGTATTAGAAGTCCTAGCCACAGCAATCAGACAACAAAAAGTAATCCAAGGCATCCAAATCGGCAGAGAGGAAGTCAAACTCTCACTCTTTGCAGATGATATGATACTTTATGTGGAAAACCCAAAAGACTCCACCCCAAAACTGCTAGAACTCACACAGCAATTCCGTCAAGTAGCAGGCTATAAAATCAATGCACAGGAATCAGTGGCATTCCTATACACCAACAACAAGACAGAAGAGAGACAAATCAAGGAGTCGATCCCATTCACAACTGCACCCAAAACCAGAAGAGACCTAGGAATATATTCATCCCAAGAGGCAAAGGATCTGTACCCAGAAAACTACAAAATACGCAGGAAAGAAATTGAAGAAGACACAAAGAAACGGAAAAACTTTCCATGCTCATGGATTGGGAGAACCAACATTGTGAAGAGGTCAATGCTACCTAGAGCAATCTACACATGCAATGCAATCCCCATCAAAATACCATCCACTTTTTTCCAGGAAATGGAACAAATACTCCTAAAATTTGAATGGAACCAGAAGAGACCCCGAATAGCCAGAGGAATATTGAGAAAGAAAAGCAAAGCTGGCGGCATCACAATTCTGGACTTCCAGCTCTATGACAAAGCTGTCATCATCAAGACAGTATGGTACTGGCACAAAAACAGACACATGGATCCATGGAACAGAATCGAGAGCCCAGAAATGGACCCTCAACTCTATGGTCAACTTATCTTTGACAGAGCAGGAAGGAATGTCCAATGGCAAAAAGAGAGTCTCTTCAACAACTGGTGTTGGGAGAATTGGACAGCCCCATGCAGAAGAATGACACTGGACCATTTCCTGACACCACACACAGAAGTAGACGCCAAATGGTTGAAAGACCTCAATGTGAGACAGGAGTCCATCAAAATCCTAAAGGAGAACACAGGTAGCAAGCTCTTCGACCTCAGCCGCAGCAACTTCTTCCTAGAAACATCACCAAAGGCACGGGAAGCCAGGGCAAAAATGAACTATTGGGATTTCATCAAGATAAAAAGCTTTGGCACAGCAAAAGAAACAGTCCACAAAACCAAAAGACAACCGACAGAATGGGAGAAATTATTTGCAAATGACCTATCAGATAAAGGGCTACTATCCAATATGTATAAAAACTTATCAAACTCAACACCAAAAGAACAAATAATCCAATCAAGAAATAGGCAGAAGACATGAACAGACATTTTTCCAAAGAAGACATCCAAATGGCCCACAGGCACATGAAAAAGTGCTCAACACGGCTCGGCATCAGGGAAATCCAAATCAAAACCTCAATGAGATACCACCTCACACCCGTCAGAATGGCTCAAATGAACAAGTCAGGGAACGACAGAGGTTGGCGGGGATGTGGAGAAAGGGGAACCCTCCTACACTGGTGGTGGGAATGCAAGCTGGTGCAACCCCTCTGGAAAAGTGTATGGAGGTTCCTCAAACAGTTATAATTAGAGCTACCATTCGATCCAGCAATTGCACTCCTGGGTATTTACCCCAAAGATACAAATGTAGGGACCCGAAGCGGTACGTGCACCCCATTGTTTATAGCAGCAATATCCACAATAGCCAAACGGTGGAAAGAGCCAAGATGTCCATCGAGAGATGAATGGATAAAGAAGAGGTGGTATATATATACACAATGGACTATTACGCAGCCATCAAAAGGAATGAGGTGTTGCCATGGACAACGACGTGGATGGAACTGGAGGGTCCGACGATTAGTGAAATAAGTCAATCAGAGAAAGACATGTATCATATGACCTCACTGATATGAGGGATTCTTAATCTCAGGAACAGAGTGAGGCTTGCCGGAGTGGTCGGGGGGGGGATGGGGTGGCTGGGTGATAGACTTTGGGGAGGGTATGAGCTACGGTGAGCGCTGTGAATTGTGTAAGACTGTTGAATCACAGATCTGTACTTCTGAAACAAATAACGCAACATATTTTAAGAATAAAGGAAAACAAGGAGACAGCAGGAGAGGAAGAATGAAGGGGAGTTAGTGAGAGGGGGAGACGGACCAGGAGAGATGATGGATTCTGAAAAATAATCCGAGGTTTCTAGAGGGGAGGTGGGTCGGTGGATTGGTTTGACTGGTGATGGTTATTAAAGAGGGCACATTCTGCATGGAGCACTGTGTGTTAGGAACAAACAATGAATCATGGGACAGTACACCAAAACAAATGATGTAGTACATGGTGATTAACAAAGCAATAAAAAACAAAGACTGTAATAAGAGATGAAGAAGGACACTATATCCTACTTAAAGGGTCTATCCAACAAGAAGATCTCACAATTGTAAATATCTATGCCCCGAACATGGGAGCATCCAATTATATAAGGCAATTAAGAAGAAAAGCAAAGAAACACATTGACCACCATACAATCATAGTGGGGGACTTTAACACCCCCCTGACTGAAATGGCCAGATCATCTAAGCAAAAGATCAACAAGGAAATAAAGACTTTAAATGACACACTGGACCAAATGGACTTCACAGACATATTCAGAACGTTCCATCCCAATGCAACGGAATACACATTCTTCTCTAGTGCCCATGGAACATTCTCCAGAATGGATCACATCCTAGGTCACAAATCAGGTCTCAACCGGTACCCAAAGATTGGGATCATTCCCTGCACATTTTCAGACCACAATGCTTTGAAACTAGAACTCAATCACAAGAGGAAAGTGGGAAAGAACTCAAATACATGGAGGCTAAAGAGCATCCTACGAAAGAATGAATGGGTCAACCAGGAAATTAAAGAAGAATTTAAAAAGTTCATGGAAACCAATGAAAATGAAAACTCAACTGTCCAAAATCTTTGGGATACAGCCAAGGCAGTCCTGCGAGGAAAGTATATAGCAATACAAGCCTTTCTCAAGAAACAAGAAAGGTCTCAAATACACACCCAACCCTACACCTAAAGGAGCTGGAGAAAGAACGGCAAATAAAGCCTAAACCCAGCAGGAGAAGAGAAATCATGCAGTTCAGAGCAGAAATCATTGAAATAGAACCCAGAAGAACAGTAGAAGTGATCAACGGAACTAGGAGCTGGTACTTTGAAAGAATTCACAAGATTGATACACCCCTGTCCAGGCTGATCAAAAAGAAAAGAGAAATGACCCAAATCAACAAAATCATGAATGAAAGAGGAGAGATCACAAACAACACCAAAGAAATACAAACAATTATAAGAACGTAATCTGAGCAACCCTAGGGCAGCAAATTCCATAACCTGGAAGAAATGGGTGCATTCCTAGAGATGTGTCAACTAACAAAACTGACCCAGGAAGAAATAGAAAACATGAACAGTCCTATAACCACGAAGGCAATTGAAGTAGTCATCAAAAACCTCCCAAGAAACCAAAGCCCAGGGCCAGATGGTTTCCCAGGGGAATTCTATCAGACATTTAAAGAAGAATTAATACCTATTCTCCTGAAACTGTTCCAAACAATAGAAATGGAAGGAAAACTTCCAAACTCATTTATGAGGCCACCATTACCTTGATTCCAAAACCAGACAAAGATCCCATCAAAAAGGAGAATTAGAGACCAATATCCTTGATGAACATCGATGCAAAAATTCTCACCAAAATACTAGCCAAGAGGACCCAACAGTACATGAAAAGGAGTATTCACCATGACCAAGTGGGATTTATCCCTGGGCTGCAAGGCTGGTTCAACATCCGCAAATCAGTCAACGTGATCAAATACATTAACAAAAGAAAGAACGAGAATCATATGATCCTCTCAATAGATGCAGAAAAAGCATTGGACAAAGTACAGCACCCTTTCTGGATCAAAACTCTTCAGAGTATAGGGACAGCGGGTACATACCTCAATATCATAAAAGCCATCTACGAAAACGCTACAGCGAATATCATTCTCAATGGGGAAAAGCTGAGATCTTTTCCCCTAAAGTCAGCAACGCGGCAGGGATAGCCACTCTCACCACTGCTATTCAACATAGTATTAGAAGTCCTAGCCAGAGCAATCAGACAACAAAAAGTAATCCAAGGCATCCAAATCGGCAGAGAGGAAGTCAAACTCTCACTCTTGGCAGATGATATGATACTTTATGAGGAAAACCCAAAAGACTCCACCCCAAAACTTCTAGAACTCACACAGCAATTCCGTCATGTAGCAGGCTATAAAATCAATGCACAGGAATCAGTGGCATTCCTATACAACAACAACAAGACAGAAGAGAGACAAATCAAGGAGTCGATCCCATTCACAACTGCACCCAAAACCAGAAGAGACCTAGGAATATATTGAACCCAAGAGGCAAGGGATCTGTACTCAGAAAACTACAAAATACGCAGGAAAGAAATTGAAGAAGACACAAAGAAACGGAAAAACGTTCCATGCTCATGGATTGGGAGAACCAACATTGTGAAGAGGTCAATGCTACCTAGAGCAATCTACACATGCAATGCAATCCCCATCAAAATAGCATCCACTTTTTTCCACGAAATGGAACAAATAATCCTAAAATTTGAATGGAACCTGAAGAGACCCCGAGTAGCCAGAGGAATATTGAGAAAGAAAAGCAAAGCTGGCGGCATCACAATTCTGGACTTCCAGCTCTATGACAAAGCTGTCATCATCAAGACAGTATGGTACTGGCACAAAAACAGACACATGGATCCATGGAACAGAATCGAGAGCCCAGAAATGGACCCTCAACTCTATGGTCAACTTATCTTTGACAGAGCAGGAAGGAATGTCCAATGGCAAAAAGAGAGTCTCTTCAACAATTGGTGTTGGGAGAATTGGACAGCCCCATGCAGAAGAATGACACTGGACCATTTCCTGACACCACACACAGAAGTAGACGCCAAATGGTTGAAAGACCTCAATGTGAGACAGGAGTCCATCAAAATCCTAAAGGAGAACACAGGTAGCAAGCTCTTCGACCTCAGCCGCAGCAACTTCTTCCTAGAAACATCACCAAAGGCACGGGAAGCCAGGGCAAAAATGAACTATTGGGATTTCATCAAGATAAAAAGCTTTGGCACAGCAAAAGAAACAGTCCACAAAACCAAAAGACAACCGACAGAATGGGAGAAATTATTTGCAAATGACATATCAGATAAAGGGCTACTATCCAATATGTATAAAAACTTATCAAACTCAACACCCAAAGAACAAATAATCCAATCAAGAAATAGGCAGAAGACATGAACAGACATTTTTCCAAAGAAGACATCCAAATGGCCCACAGGCACATGAAAAAGTGCTCAACACGGCTCGGCATCAGGGAAATCCAAATCAAAACCTCAATGAGATACCACCTCACACCCGTCAGAATGGCTCAAATGAACAAGTCAGGGAACGACAGAGGTTGGCGGGGATGTGGAGAAAGGGGAACCCTCCTACGCTGGTGGTGGGAATGCAAGCTGGTGCAACCCCTCTGGAAAAGTGTATGGAGGTTCCTCAAACAGTTATAATTAGAGCTACCATTCGATCCAGCAATTGCTCTCCTGGGTCTTTACCCCAAAGATACAAATGTAGGGACCCGAAGCGGTACGTGCACCCCATTGTTTATAACAGCAATATCCACAATAGCCAAACGGTGGAAAGAGCCAAGATGTCCATCGACAGATGAATGGATAAAGAAGAGGTGGTATATATATACACAATGGACTATTACGCAGCCATCAAAAGGAATGAGGTGTTGCCATGGACAACGACGTGGATGGAACTGGAGGGTCCGACGATTAGTGAAATAAGTCAATCAGAGAAAGACATGTATCATATGACCTCACTGATATGAGGGATTCTTAATCTCAGGAACAGAGTGAGGCTTGCTGGAGTGGTCGGGGGGGGGATGGGGTGGCTGGGTGATAGACTTTGGGGAGGGTATGAGCTACGGTGAGCGCTGTGAATTGTGTAAGACTGTTGAATCACAGATCTGTACTTCTGAAACAAATAACGCAACATATTTTAAGAATAAAGGAAAACAAGGAGACAGCAGGAGAGGAAGAATGAAGGGGAGTTAGTGAGAGGGGGAGACGGACCAGGAGAGATGATGGATTCTGAAAAAAAATCCGAGGTT